>NC_045792.1:30738651-30985184 GCF_009873245.2 Balaenoptera musculus
ATTTATGTTTTTAAATATAAAATGATGGTTTTTTCAGTGAAAATTACTTACTATTTGATTCACACTGAAAATCTGTCTCTTGCAAAAGGAGCAAAAGGCCAGAGTCCTAATCTCATGACTGAATATACCTTTTTATTATCAATATGCAAAAGACATCTCCCAACACTCAATTAAGCTATACCTAGATGATAACACCATGCCCAGGAATGACTTTTTTAAAAAAGTTATACTGAGATATTTCACCCCTTTGATAATTTTAATATATTCATAGAATTGTATAACCATCACCACTATCTAATTTCAGAACACTTTCATCATCCCCAAAAGAAACCCTGTATCCTTTAGCAGTACACGTCCTATTGCCCCTCCCCCAGTCCCTGGTAACCATTAATCTACTTTCTGTTTCTTTGGATTTGCCTATTCTGAACATGTCATATATATGGAATCAATTTTGTGACTGGCTTGTTTCACTTAATATGCTTTCCAGATTCATCCATGTTACAGTATGTATCAGCATTTTATTCCTTTTTATTACCAAATAATATTCCATTGTACAGATATACTACATTTTGTTAGTCTGGTCATCAACTGATGGATATCTGTGTAATGTTTGGCTACAAACATTCAAATGTGCAGGTTTTTGTGTGGACATATGGTTTCCTTTTTTGGGCAATATATATCTAGGAATGGAATTGCTGGGTCATATGGTAACTATATGTTTAAGTTTTTGAGGAACTGCCAAACTGTTTTCTAAAGTGGCTGCATCATTTTTCAATCACATCAGCAATGTATGAGGGTTCCAACTGCTCCATATTCTGGTCAACACTTGTTAATGCCTGTCTTTCATTTTAGCCATCTTACTGAGAATAAAGTGGCATCTCATTGTGGTTTTGCTTTGTATGATGTGGTTACAGTTAGTTAACCTCCTCTAAAACTCTACCCCAGGTCTTACCATAGGCAAAGTAATCTCTCCCTCCCACACTCTGTACTTCTCTCCCTTACCAAGCATCAACCTCCAGGCCCCCCAATCTGGGTTAAAGTATTTTAATCTTTAAACTGTTCAAAAATATCAATAACATCTTTTTTTTAGGTCAATTCGACACTGTCTTCCTTCAACCACCTATCAAAAGTCTGGCATGAAAATTTATTATAATGGTATTTTTCAAACAATACAATTGAGAATGGAGCTTAAAAAACATTCAACAGGACATTTTCTCCTCATCACCTCATTAAGCAGTTTGGGGCAGGACACAGGAGTTGCTAAATGAGGTGAGGAGGAGAAGGGAGAAAGCGGTCTAACTAGCCTTCAGCTCTCTCTGTCCCCTGGATATAACTGTGTTTTTTCCCTCTACTATGAAAATAAAGTTTAAAGGCTAGTTTGGAGAGAAAGTACAGATAATGAATCTATTAGTCTAAAGAGAAGGGGAATAACATTTTAAAATCTACCTGCCACCTTGAATTCATGTTAGATTAATGAGTAAACAGTTCCATTAATAGCTTTATTCCTTATTACATATAATGTATTACTATTAATCCTCTTGCCCTAGTGGAATTTATAATTTAGAAGAGATGAATCCGAGTTCTGACTGATAAGCACAAAAACTGGCCCTTTTATATAGTGTAGAGCTTGACTGGCTTCTTCTTACCTTTTAATGTCCCTCACAGCACCTTATTTATTATCCCTCATTGTACTTAACACATTTTATAATAATTATTTATTTTGTAGCCGACAACCCCCTGCCCGCCTGCTAGCATAGTACCTGGTACATAACTGGCATTCATCTGTTGAATGAGTAAATAAATACTCAAATAGTTTCTATCCCTAGTTAGTAGGATGCTATTAGTAATACACAGGAGAATCTCCAAGCTGAAGCAAGTCCAGAATGAGTTCTGAAGCGACCTCAGCAACCAGGGTAGCAGAACAACATGAGTATAAAACAATGCAAAGAATATGAACCACTCCTCTTCTAAATCATTCCAATTTATTTCAGCAGAAATCTATTTGACTTTTCCCTCAAGAAGTCTATAATCTCTTTTTCTGTTTCTTATAACTGACTCTCTGGGTTGTCACAAAAAGTGACATCACCAAATGGCTCTCTTCTCCAGCACATTTTATAAGATACTTGCTATTAATGCAGAGTTGATACAAATATAACTTGAAACATAGTTTTCTTTTAAAAATGAATTAAGTTTTCTTGTGTTTGATGTGAGGGGCTTGAGTAACACAAATAAACCATTAATTTAAATTATCATTCAGTGACTTTAAGTTTTAAAAATTCTATATGAAAAACTCATTATGGAAACAAAGAAAAACATCTCTTCACTGTATAATTATTTGTATCATTGAACCATCGTCAAGTAGAAACTACGCATTAATTTAACTTCATTAACATGTATGTCTATTCACCCTTGGCAAGTAGGAGAGACTGCTTACCACGATTGATAAACTATTTTGACACCATCCTCCTGACTGTAACATTAAAAAAAAAACAAAACTAAACTGCAAACCTCAAATATTGAACTAATTTTGATATTCTATAACCTTACGTATTAAAATGTTCATTTCAGTTAGCATCTGTTTTTTAAGTAAAAAAAAAAAAATGTAGTGACGGCAAAAATGAGTAACAATCTCCAACAGTATGTTTTAAAGAGGACTTCACTAAGCACATGGCCTAGAATTATACTTCAAATCAGCTTACATCAGGCTTCCTAACATGGTAACTTTATGAGAGTTCTAAACTTTAGAAACAAAGCATACCAAAAATGCATCATCTTTAAGGCAGTAAAGCATGCATGTTTAAACTCCTGTATGTGTCAGAGCTTGATAGCGCGGACAAAACTTACCTATTCCATCTAGCGCTGCCCATCCCCCATCAGATTTGTTTGCCTGGGCATACCCACCATGTGATAAGGCTTATCTTTAAAGGTTGAAAGATTTCCTGGTCTCCTCTTCAAAAGTAATTCCCAGCTGTGACCAGAGGGCCAAAAGCTAAACTTAAGTGGTGCAATAAATAGTTCAAAAATATCTCTGAAACCTCAGTGCACTCAAATCCATAAAGCTATTGAGAAGTAACCTTAAGCAAGGATCCAAAGCAGTCACTGAAGAATTCATAATCTAGCATATTGTATTAAATTAATTAAGGACTGGAAATATTCTTAAAAGCATCTAGTATATGAATCCAATTAAGTCAAGAGAAGTCAGGTATCTTTCTGAATGAGTTGGTTACACTGTTGATACCAGAAGAACTTGGGTCTCTTGATTCCCAATTGAGTAGGTAAATTTTTCTACAACACAATTTAATTCATTTGAATTCACATGTAGAAAAGAGGATGCTAGCTAACTTCTTCTAATGGATTTTTGGAGGGCATATAAAATGTCATGTCAGAGCAATGTCATAACTATTTTTCTCACTGGATAATGTGCATTTAAAAACTACATTGAGTATCACATTTAAAGAGGCATCCAGAGAAGGGAAGTAAACCGGTAAAAAACTCAGAACTCTTAATGCATAAAAAAACTGGAGAAACCACAGTTAAAAGAGAACACTCTGGGATTAGAAATGTATTCACAAATCTGAAGGGAAGTAAATTTCTGAGTAATAAAGGGACACATATTTTCTGGTCATTAGAACCTTCCTTAAACAGAATGGCCTGCCTTCTAACGGTAAGCTCCTAGTCAAGGGAAAGGGAAAGGTCAAAGGTGAGGTTGGAAGGTAATCTCTTAAGGATATGGTAGAGGTGAGGCATGATAATTCATCTAGATGGCTTCACCTCTGTAATTGGAAACTCATTACCTTTGGGTAATTTCCTCAAGATGAGGCACAATACAATATATAAGTAAATGCTTCAACCATTGTCATCTTCCTCCCTCTGAAATTTGTGTGTGTTAGTATTGGTGACTTAGGTGTGCTTCTGAAAAGATTAACTGCATGTAATCTAAATTTCTTTAAAATTCTGGGTGTCAAAAGATCAAGTCCAGATTCTAGTTCTGTCACTTAACTATATAACCGTGGGTAAGTCACAATTTCCCTAGATCTCAGAGAAACTCAGATTTGGGGCAAAATCCCTACCTCTACCAGTATTTTTTTTAAAATATATGTTGGTGGCTTGGGGAGTCACAAGGACTGGGTGGCACTATGGCATTTAGTGGGCAACAGTCAGGGATGTTGAATGTTCTTCAGTGCCCAGGATACACCCTCCCTCCTCCTTTGAGAAATGTTGATTAGAAGAATTATAAATTCCTTTTCAGGGTCAAATTGTATGAGGTTTATTTGTTTTAAGAAGTTTTAGTTAGCAACAGCTCTATTTACCCAAAACACACTGAAACATCTTTTTCTCCCTACCCTAAGTAGTTAATATAATTCACAACCAAATACTGACATTTTAGGATCACCACGCAAGATTTAAAAGAGGGTAAGGAAAACAAAACAAAAAAACAAACAAAGAACTTGTTTTTAATGCACAAATATAAAGAGACTTGCTTCAATAAAATTCAAATGATTTGATGTTGGTATTCTAGGTACCCAAGACTCCATTAATGGCGTTACAGATTTAGTTTCTACAGCCTTTAGTGTTTTATCCTACCTCTACTAGAACAGACTTAGGTACATTTAGGTACATTTTCATCAAAAGTAAAATATTACTTATAACAGCTATCAGAAATATTTAGTCTTCAAGGAAAAAGGTTAATGAATGTCTAAACAGTTAAAAAATTTAACAGTCCTTTAATTATTGATGCAAAATATTTAACTTTGATAAGAAAGATGTGCTGAACAACTTTTGGCTTTTGACTTAATAGCAAGTTTTGGGAAACTTTGAAACCAAGGACCAAAATCAACACCTAGGTTTTAATTAGCTGTGACATTTCCATGCACAGAATTTCTATGCACAGAATTGTTGATAGTAATTATAAAGGATATTCTGAATTTGCCAACTAGGTTGTTTATTACCTCCTTTAAGTCTCAAAAGATACACCTTTTAATCCAAATCTCTAGTTCCAGTTATTTTATTTACACCAAACGTGTTTTTAATTCCAGTGGTACCATCAGCACTTATTTCCAGAAACACAGATTCTAACACTACTTATTATGTCCTTTTATATAAACAGGGACAACAACATTACATAAAAGATCAGTTCATTGACCATTAGTATTCTGGAATAGATTTTTCATTCTGAAAAACAGGAATTATAATTTTTGTGTATGTTTTCATTAGGGCTTTTACTGGAAAATATTCAAATGGCTATTATTATGTAAAACAGTAAATAATTTTACAACATACAAGAAAATATTTAAACCTGAGACTCTTCATGTTTGCAAGTATAAAATCTCTAGGAAAAAGAGTGTTAATAAGAAATAATTTAATGACCTGCATAATACTCAAGCATCAACTTTCTTTAATACAGTGTAAAAACATTCCTGATATGATTCCTTAAAAACAAATAAAAGCCCTCCTTTTTTCGAAGTCAGTAAATATCAGCTAATTCTTACTGGCACTGGATGTCACTTCATGATTTGTTACAAATTACTAATCAATGCTGTAAAATAATATAAATGTCAACGATATATAGTTTTTAGGGAGGGGAAAGATAAGGGTATGGGATTAAGAGATACAAACTACTATGTATAAAACAAATAAACAACAAGAATACATTGTACAGCACAGGGAAATAGTCATTATCCTATAATAACTTTAAATGGAGTATAAGCTTTAAAAATGTTGAATCACTGCTATACACCTGAAACTAATATTGTAAGTCAACGTAAAATAAAAACTCCAATAAAAATTTTTTTAAAGATACATAGTTTTTAAATGTTAAAGAATAAAAAATCAGATAAAAAAGAAACAATGCATAACTAATTATTTAATTTCCTGAATTTATATTACATGGATAATTTATTAACTTTATGTGGGATGTGAATTATTCTAAATATAATTATTCTAAAGCATCTGATAAAGAACAGAAATATAAAAGAGGCTGGTGTTTGAAGGAGGTGAGTGATAAAGTCAAGCTTATCAGATGTAAAGTGTATCTTCTACTCTAAAATGTCAAAAGACATAGGTCAACTTGACTTAAGGTAAAAAATGGTAAATACTTTCATATAGATTTGGGGAATACAGGAAAACAAATTTCACAACCATGAAGGCAATAACCTATCATTTGTTGGTGTCTGCATGGTTCAAAGGGTCAGAAAGGGGATAGTCTATATTTTTTTGGCAGATAAAATGCAATCCACCATAGAACTTCAGATTTCAAGGAAAACTCCTTCAAATTCAGCAGCTAACAGCTTGTCTCTATTTGCTGTCACTCTGGATCAGAGAAACCCACACTTTTTTTTTTTTCCTTTCCTGCTCCCCTTCAGTTACACTTGAGCTCTCTGACTGAAAAGGTCTGGAACAGATTAAAAGTCGGGCCTCAAAATAAAAAGCTTTGGCATGTTGTCAAGCCTGTCTGGAATACACATACACAGTGGGCCCAAAAAGGGAAACTAAACGCAGTAAGAGTATTTTATGAAAACTTTTCTTGGCATAGCTAACTGTACGCCGTGTGTACATATGTGTTGAAGGTGGGAGGGAGATTATCATTATTTTTTTTTGGTATTTTCTCCCATTTAAAGCAAAAGACCAAGCTGTGTGTGTAATTAATGAATCTACTTAAGCTCACAGCCAAGTTGTTTTATTTCATTTTTTATTAACTGAAAATACTTAAAAAAAAAAAAAAAAGCTTTGTTCCAATTGCTGATTTCTACAGTTAGCTAAGAGTTAATCATCATTTTTCATAATCTCGTGTAGAGGGAAAAAAATCCCACAGTACCATTTTTTAAAATTTCCAAAACATGGACAAGCAGAATTCATTTCATTAACGATGATTTAAGGAAACATGTCTGTTATCGTTCTAGTCCATACAAATGGCAACATTTATTAAATTCTCTACCTTACTTGGTTTCCTGTTTCAACCACAAGGGCTTATTCAAGCATTAAATAGAATCTGAAGTTGCAAATTATTAACATGCCACATTACTTTTTTAACACTCAAATAGGTCTTGAAACTCAAAAGGCTAGCATTTAAGCCAAACCGGATATCTGTCAAAATGACAGTCTCTGCCCTGATCCCACCTTTGACTTTACTTGAATAGGGGATTCAATCAGTTCATAAAGCTGACCAATCAGTGAGCTTGGGGCAAACCCAAATGTTGGGGTTTTAAAAAGGTATACATATAGATATAGGAGAACTGCTCAGAATGTTCCTGACGGGGAAGTTATTTTACCCAACCAGCTCTGGATAGAGTTTTTCTTTCTCTTTTTCCCCCAGGACTGTGTTTTGATGGCATTCACAGAGTTAATTCCTCTTTCCCATAAGGGCCCCACAGTTGTTGTTAGGTCAACCCCTGTAAAGCTTCAAAGGTTCCGAGTTCCCTCAGTCTGACCTACTCAGTGATCTGCACATTGTTTTCATTTAGCTGCATCCAGTCCAAGACGAAAGCTTTAAAACCACAATGATCTGCTCCTTTTTAAATACATTTTTCCATGGCTTTGGAAAAATGTCTCAGAAACCCAACTGAAGAAACTGAAAACAGTGAAAAAAATATGTGTAAAAAGGCCCTAAAGAGCTTGTATACTATTATCAAAATATGCACATTCGGGAGGGGAGTATTTCTTTGTGCAAATGGTGATTTTTGTCATTTGATTTTGAGGGAAATATGGCTTTTTTTGGGTTTGCTTCCCAAATGAAAAACAAAGGAAAAACCTCCTTTACTTAAAAAGGGGGGGGGCAGAAGCGAAGAGAAGGAAAAAAAGGCTTTCATTGGTCTATCTCTAGGGTGACAGGGGTACCCAGCCCCCCTTAGGATAGAAAACATTATAATACCCTGGCACAGGATGGTACTCATTGCTCTCTTAAGTTAAGTATAAGCAGACACCACGTTACTGACAAAAGTTGATATCCCAGGTTTTAGATGAAGCGACAGACTGATTATTTCTGTGGCTAGAAAGATCATTTTAAACACGATCACTGTGTTTCCCAAAAATGTGAAAGGAACAGTGAGTCTGGTTAGTAAACCACCACAACATTCCTCCAACCCCATCCCAAGAAGTCCAAGCTAAAAAGCTGATTTAGACCTGAATTTCTCAAGTTTAAAGTGAAAGGTATAAAAACAGTACTTGGATAAGTTGGATGGGCAGTCATTTTTTAAAATTATAAAGCAGTGCAATTTAATTTAAATGTACCTTCCCAAATTCACATACCAAAAAACAGTAATCAAAAATATCTAAAAAGATTTTGAGATGAACCTTTACCAAAACGAGGGTCAAGCCTGGGGTCTAGCCAAGAGGTGGTCTTGTTCTTATGGTTTATATAGTATATTTCTCCATCCTGAGTCATGGCTTGTTCCCATCCATCAGGAAGAGGACCTATAAATACAGAAAAAAAATCACGGTTGGTTTTTAACTTGGTGCATCTAAAAAAAAAAAAAAAAAAAAGTGGGAGGGGTGCTAATTTAAAAAGAAAACACATCCTGACATAAAACAACTCATTAATGCAGAATTAACAATGTGTTCAGAGAAGAAAGGTAAACCTGTATACTTGATTCTTCTCCACTAAAAGGAAATTACCCAATAATAAAATCTACACTCCCAAAGACACAGATGTAAAAAAGGTCAGATTTTCGGAAAATGCTCTGGAAGTCATGACCCAAATAACTGTTATTAGTGTTAATATATGACATGGAGTGCTGCAGCTCAGGGACCATCCCCCAATCCAGTCAGTTTTGGGACAGTACCTTCGTAGAGACCCCAAAAGTTTCTTTAATAAGGAATATATGCAAGTGTTCTCAGAGTACCTACAGTATCATAAACATTCTGCTTAATATAAAGCACAGTTTAGCTAAGCCTGCCAAGTACCATTTATTTCCATTATTTATGTGACTGACTCACACCAAGAAAACTATAATAGAGAAAACATGGTTCAAAAAAGCTTATTCTTAAGCAGCCTGGAAGTTGCTAGGAGGTGGGGATTGTGGCTAGAAGTTTAAGTTTGTCAGAGACACGGGAAGGAGGCAGAGTAAACACCAAAACTGCTGGAAGGCAAATTTCTCAGGAAGAAAAAGAGAAATGGTACAAATTTCAAAGCTACAGAGTGAGGAAGTAATACCTGGGAGATAGGGCTAAAGAATATAGAAAGTATAAGAAGATTATTCTATCTTTATGAGGGTAGGGAGGCTAGACAGTTGCTTTTAAGAAGTAATAGCAATGAAAAGAGAGGCCCAGTGTAAACTACTAAATTCAGGCAGATTTCCTCCTTGTCTCTCCCACTCCCCCGCTTCCACTTCCCACTCCCACCAGGAACCAGGAAAGGCAAAGGTAAATTGGGAGAGTCTGAGTAAATGCCTAAAATTTTCCATCTGTGGAGCAACACGAATTGACTGCTTACTGTGTGCCAATCACTGTGCTAAGTATATTAGGTACGTTAACTCGTTTAATCCTTACAATGACCAAGGACATAAGCAGTAAGTAGTACTATCTCCATTCTAATGGGGAAACTGAGGCACAGAGTGGTATAGTCGGTATATCACAAAGCTAGTGTCAGAGATGATACTCAAACTTAGCAGCCTAATTCCTGAGCCATTTTCCTCATAACAACACTTCTTTTTATTCACCTCCCACATCCAAGGTCAGAGCCTAAGTATGCTTCCTGTGCAAAAATGGAACAAGTTCCTTCTTTCTATACTGGCAGTCCAACACAGCCTTAAGAGTAACGCTTAAAGAGTAACTTTGGTTAAACAGACCGCTCACACAGGCGCATGGGACCCAAGGCCCTAATTCTAGGCCAGTTTCGTTTGTATTAGGAAGAGACCAATTTGCTACTATAGTATCATCAAAGATCTACTTTGATGGGGTCAAAATCCTGTTAGGGAATGCAGGCATGTGGAACTGGAGTGTTCTGTACTCCTACACAGGCCACAGGGGGAAGACCCTTCTTCCAGTCCTGAATATGGAATTCTGCACACAATGCTAACCATGTCCAGAGTTGGACTTTGCTGCAGAAATCCCGTGTTTACTAAAAAGTGAATGGGAAGCAGACTTGTTTGACACATATAAATCAAACCAACCACTTTTCTCAGCAGCCTTCAGTGGCACTTTGGGTTCTATTTCCGCACTAGGAAGACAGAACTTCCAGAACTGAATATTAAGGGTTTGTTACTGACTTTAATTGCGAAGGTGGCTCAATTGTAAAATGCTTCTGAAAAACAAGTAATTAAAATTCTAACTTCCTAAGATATCATGATGATGAACAAGTCAACAGAAGTCACTGGATGCCTTTGGAAGCATCAACCCAATGGCCCTAACAGACCTCATTATAGCCTCCAAACCTGCCTCCTGAGTAAATGGATTCCCTACTTTTTTTTTTTTAAAACAATATCACTCTCTACCTTTGTTGTCTGAGTTAGAACCAAGAACAGTATCTGGGATACAAATCAACTTTCCCTTTCTGCTCCACCCACCCCATGCTGTAGACTCCACTTACACTCTCATTGATCTGTTGCAGTCCGTCTCTAAGAATTCAACCATCAATAATTTTCAGCTCTTTTTCGTAACCACTACAGACCTTTGTTCCTTGGTGTCTGACTTCTTATTTCCTCTCCTCATTCCAGTGTCTCCTATCAAACAGCCACCAGGGTTTTCTTCTTAAAATACTACCCAATCAACATTTATATGTTACTCACTGACTTTAAAAACGTTTCCCTTGCTCTCTACCATCAAAAGGAAAATGCCAGCTGGACTCATTTCTTAATGTCTTCTTCACACACCCAACCCTCACTCTACTCCCCAAGTTCTCACAAAATCATGCCATCTCCTTGTATGTACTATTCGTGTTATCACAGACAGCCTTCTGCCCCATCTCTTATAAACTCTTATTCACCTTAAAAGAGAAAGCTCAGATGTCACCTCTTTGATTCAGCCTTCCCTGATTACCCCACATAAAATCATTAACTTCCTCTTCTACTCTGTATTAACGTTTTAACAGATAGAGCTGCATTTACTTGCTTACATGTCTGCCTTCCTGACAATGACCAGGCCACTTATCTTTTAACTCATGTCCAGTATCTGAGTAATTGCTCACTAGATATTTAATGGAAGAATGAATATCCTGCCTTCTAATACTTTGAACTTTCTATAAACAAGCTTAAAATCATATAGTACATATATGGGGTTGGCCAAAAAGTTCATTTGGGTTTTCCCGTAAGATGTATATGGAAGATAAATATCACAAATATATCAAAAACTTCAAATTGTCTATGCATTCACACACTGACATGAGCCACAAACATTCCTTCACAGGGACTATACTCAGTAGCCTACCACAGAACCAGATTTTGTCAAAAACTATAAAACTTTTCATACAAAATCGTATTTATATATTTATAATTCATATACATGCCCTATCTGTGATTTTAAAAAAATAAAAGCTACACACTGTATAGACACTCTTAACTCATAGCTGTAGGCAACATTTTTGGATGGAATTTCTCCCCCAATAAAATCAACGGCATATTTTATGTACATGAAGGCTAAACTGCATAAAGACAGCTTCAGTTTCCCAGATATGCATCTCCTTTTAGGGCAGGTTTATAAATTTAAAAAGGCAAGACAAATGTACACCTCAGAATCACTTTCTTAGCTACAAGAGTTGTCATGTAATTTCTGTGAAGTTTCTGATACATGCATTTATGTAATACTGGTATTGAAGGCAGTAAAGCAATATATACTTTTAATGTCATGGCCTAATAAAGGCTTCATTGTCATTCCAATCTGATTCTTGATATAGTGATTCATAACTTCTCTAAAAATTCAAATTTCAATGGGACACTGTGTTAAAGAGACTCTAAATAGATTTCTTAAAATATTTCCCTGAAATATCCTTTACATAAGACAAATTTCACTAACATTAGATTAAGTAAAAAGGGAAAAAAAAGAATTAAATATGGCACAAGATGTTACAGAAAAACCCAAAACAACTTTTTTCAATTAATAAGCTTATAAACAGAATATATGAATGACGTTATTAATCCAGTGTTTTTTTGCACCTTAAACCTTTTGTTCATAAGTGTATTCACTTTTACAGTTCATTTGAAATTTTTAAAAAATGTTTAAGTTTTGTAGAAATGCATAATGGAAAAAGTGAAAGTTTCTTGTAATCTATTCCCCGGGGGAAAAACTGAACAACTTTAGTTTTGTGATATGTTCTGGATTTTTTTCTTGTGCACATTTTGTAACACACATGCATAACCACTGATGTCATGCTCTACCTGAACCATACTTGCTGTATTCACTTAATATATATTACAGACATCTTTTCTTAACACAACACATAAGTCTCTCTCATTCTTTTTAATGGCTTCACAGATCTTACTGCACAGATGTATTAGAATTCATTTATCCCTTTTCCCAGTGTTACATAGAGTTGTTTCTAAATTTTTTTTGCTGTTATAAATAATAGTGCAATGCACAACCTCTGGGGGGCAGCAATGGCAGCAGCACCTCTACCACTAACTAGCTCCATTACTACCATCACACACCATGTTCTTATCCATATCATACAGATGAAACACAGTTACATTCAGACAGATCACTTGTCCAAGGTAAACAATAAAGTAAGCTTCCCTAAGGTAAAGATTTAAACCCAGGCAGTCTGACTTCAGAGCTTCTGCTTTTAAACCATACAACACGCTGCTTCCCAAAGATATAAATACATTCCCCAAAACTTAGGCAGGTGTTTCCATACATTAAATTTGCAAACAATCAAAAACAAAGCTCTAACTAATTTTGGACATGAGGATATAAAGGAGAGACAAGCCCGGTATACAAATAAAGAGCATAGTGATTTCTGCCTATTTTCTCATCATATTTCTAATTAAAGAATTAAATAATGTACATATGAAATAGAATAATTACTATATAATTAATTTTATAAGCACTCAAATTGATACCAAATATACATACTAAACACAAAAGAATGCTTTTATATTCACTTATGTTGTTCATTTAACATTGGATAAAAATTTAATGTTGTGTGTAAAGAGATGGTCTAAAATAGAATGTCCTCTTTATAAAAAAAAGAAAGCTACTACTGATAAAGGCAAAGGAGTAGAGGAGGAAAGATTACCTTTAAACAGCTTTGCACCACAATTGAATTCTCAGTAATAGAAAAAAGAAAACTGAAAAGAAACAAATCTTCTATCTTAAATGTGAACTAAATAAACAACAATCGATCTGGGCTTTATTCACACACAAAAAGAATTTTCAGTTAAATGCTCTCTCTTTAGAAGAAATTTGGTGACCTGATAATGCAGGTTTCTATGTCATTATGTTAAACTAAGCTAACTGCCGAATAACCATAAGAAGCTGAGAAAGCAAGAGTGATATATTTTCTGAATCATCAAGCTGCACAGGCTACTGAAAGTTTGATGCAAGCATCTGTTTGGGCTAGCGCTGGAATGGAGTAAGGTTAGTAAGTCTAAGGGGAAATCTAGGCTTCTCACAAAACTAGATTTATAATAAGAGGAGACTACAGGGACAGATCAAAATAAATGTAGAATGCCTTTGAGTTCAATTTACGTCTTGATTTTAGTGTCATAAATATTCTAACTTCTCCAAGAAGGAGTATATAAAATGAAGCAAACAGAAGTAGCAATATGTTATTTACTTAAGATAAATACAAGCTGAGCCCCATCCCTAGAATTTGTGACTCGGTAGGTTTGGGGTTGGGCCTGAAAATTCCCAGATGATGCTGCCGCTGCTGGTCTAAGGAACACACTTTTGAGAAACACTGACCTAAAAATAACTACTTAGAATCCTCTGGCTGGTATAGAACTGTTTCTTGAATTTATGTAACTTGTATAAAACTATAATTATTCACTGTTAGGCATCATGGGCAGTTCAGAGGCCAAACTATCAAGCACTACATGTCTGAGAATGGCACATAGCCACATCTGCTAGAATAAGAAGATGAGGCAAATGGCTCAACAGCTATGAGGATAAATAAAGTCATAAGAAGGGCGATGCTTCTTTTTTTAAAAAACTGAAATGGCTCAAGCAACTATCATGGAGAAGTAGACCAAAATACACTATCTTGTTTGTCCTCTAATGACCAGATGGAAATGAAGAGTAGGACTCTGGAGGCAAGTAAACTGATGTGATCCATGGGAATTACTACTCGTAACTTAGCTTTAAACCATTTTTAGCTGAGAACTCTTCACTTTCTCAATTCAAATGAAGAGTCCTCTCTCTGTGCTGGCAAAATATTTTCTTTATTACCTAATGCCATAAAACTTATCACACAGTATTATTTATTTATATGCATTTTCTTCCAGGCTAGACTGTGAAATACCTAACACAGGAGTGTATATTTTGCATTTTTCTATTTTACTGTCGAGTAGAATGCCTACTACTCAGAAAGGGCAGGAATTTACATGTTGGCTGACATTAATGTAATCAAAACAAAATTCAATTAAAATTCTTTATTTATGCTTGTAAGAGAAAAATATCCTGTTTCATCCTCTCCACGTAAGTTCAATTTCTCCATTATTTGGTAACACTTAAATTGAAGGCACAGGGATATAGCAAATTCTTTTATTCAGTTAAGTATTTATTGAGCCCCTACTATATTCAGGCACTAATCTAGACCCCTGGACATAGAGAGATAAGCAAAACAGTTCCTGTTTCATGGAATTTATGTTCTAGCCAGGAAGACAGACAGATATGTATAGTACAATGTTGGCTAACGATAAGTGCAGTGAGAAAAAACAAAAAACAAAATGAGTGCAAAAACAACAACAAACAAACCAGCATGAGTGCAAAAACAAAACAAAAACAAACAACAAAAACAAAAACAAAAACCTGGAAATGGTCTTTTAGAAATGTGGACTAAGAAGGGCCAAACTGAGAAAGCGACCTTAAAGCTGAGACTCTAACACAATGCAAGCCAGCATGTGGTGATCTCGGGCATGAGCATTCCAGTCAGGGGAAACAGTGAGGAGGCCAGTATGAAGGGGGTAGAATAAGCAAGGAATGAGGTATGGTGATTCACTTTGTTTTTATGATCCAGACTTGATCAGAAAACCTCTCAGCATTTTAACCAGTAAATAATTGAATGGGTTATACCTAAAGGGGACCGCCAATACTAAAGGATAATAACAATTTCTCCAAACTCATGGACAACCTCTAAACATGTGAAAGTGGGCAATAAACATTTTCATCCCAGATTATGCTTACATACACTAGAGGTAAGCCCTTTGACATGGGAAAGATATGGAGTTTTCCAAGGCTGGGTTATCATGCCTAACCACCACATCAAAGTCTTTTGGAAAAAGGAGGAAAAAAATAAGCCCTGGATCAAGAAGGTAAAGAGAAAGAGGTCATCATTTTAATAAGATGTAAAGAGGGTGAGAAATTTGAATTAGGACAAGCAAGAGAGAGCGGTAGGCTGTAATTAAAGTAATTCATAAATCAGAATTACTTACCCTTGGGGGAAATAAACTTTTATGTAGGATTTACTACTACTGGTTGAATGATAACTACTATAACAAATACTAACTTCCTGCAATATTTTGAAAACAAATAAAATACTCTATGTCATAATACTGAAGGTGACTCAACATCAACTTCCTGCTCTTGCCTAAGCACCTTGCATTAGTAATGACTAACAAACCATTCGCAATGTCTAATCAAGCCAGAAAGTCTTGATTATGCCACAAGTAAGATGAACAACCTCTCCCTCTCACCTGCCCCACAATTCAGGAATAAAGAAGTCACCCAGGACACTGAAAGTTTACTAAACACACCCCTATGCGTGGTTCAAAGTACAGGGCTATCAAGAAGTAGATTCCTTAGAATGTAAGAGGAGTAGCTGGAGAAGAAGATGCATATACATCTTTCAAAGGAATCTAATTTTGACGAATTTGTTTTGAAATTCTGGTCTCTTACACTTATGATGAATCACAAACTGTATTATTATACGTAAGGCATTGTTCTAAGTTTTTTGCAAGCAAATTAACTCATTTAACAGTCCCATGGCATAGGTCTTATTATTATTCCCACTTTACAGATGAGGAAACTAAAGCACAGAAAAGTTGCCTCAGATCACTTAGCCCAGACTAGTAACTGGCAGAGCCTGGATTCAAACCCAGATAGTACTAGCTCTCCAGAACTTATGCTTTTAAGTACCACGCTGCAAATACGACAAACATTAATGAAAAGTAGCGTTTTTTAAAATTTCTTTTCCCAGAACTTTCATGAAATCCCATTGCTTCAGTCATATTCATATAGATGGCTCCTACATCTTTAATGTTTCTCACAGGGTCAACACTAGTCTTTCTTCTCCACCAACTGGACACCAACACTTCACAAAACATGTCCTCATATTTTGAGTTGACTTTACTTTAAAATACAATTGCCCCTGTTCCTCAAATCAAACTTTAATGTAGACTTTTGTATTTCTAAGACTAAACTTTAGCAGTAGCCTACCAATTGGTTTTAATCAACTGCAACATTAAACATTGTATGTACCTTAAGAGCATCTTGCCTCACACCTTCTCTGGGGAAGTAGCTCTGTGACTCAGGGCTCCCTAAAGCCCACAGGAAAAATTCTCAAATCTTAATTGGGTTATTCAAGGTCCTCTGTTGTCAGGCATTACATAGCACACTGCACAGGTTCTGAAAGCATCACCACTACCATTCATACCCCTCCTCACCCAGTCTTCTTTCAGTCCTTCAAACTCTTCTTCCTCTCCTCTCTCCAGGACCACCCTGCAGGCACCTTTCTCCCCGCCCTCCTTGCTTAGCTAACGCCTTACTCGTCCCTCCCCAATGTGAATGCCCCTTCCTCAAGAGGGCTTTGCTTACATATACAGTAGTTTCCTCTACTACTGTACCAGGTGCTCTCTCTTTGGTAAGATGATCCTATCACATTAGTAATTTAGTAATCCATTCAAAGTTAGTCCTGCTGCATGGCCTGTCTTTTCAGTACTTAGCAGGGTCATGCACTTTTCACCTCCACATATATCCCCAATGCACACACCCCAGCCTGTCTCCTCCTAGCCTCCACTATTTTTAGCCACTGAAATTCTACTCCATTTTCATGCTATACCTTTGCAAAGCTTTTCTCAATTCCTATCCCACTAGTAAAAGTCCTCCCCACCTGTGAACTGAAATTGCACTTGTTTTTGATTTCCTGGATGCTCACTGAAGATTGTCTTGTATTTGTTCTTTTACACTGAGTTTAATTCAGAATTTATCATTCTGCCCTAGAATACAGAAAAAGAGTTTTCCTTTTTTTTTCTTTTTTTGAGTGGGTATGTTCAATTTTGCAAGGTTGCTCAGCACAAGGATGGCATCATTCATCAGAAACTACCACCAGGTTAGACTGTGATTCTTTGATCTTGCAGACGTGTGGTTCTTAAAGTATTTGAGAACTAAAATATATGCACCCCTGACTCTTCTGCAGTTTTTGTTTCCAAGGAAGTCTTTCATAAACATTAACATCTGAAATTCATATGCTTGATCTCATAAGTCCTAAACAATCCTTAATAAAATTCTGTCCACACTACTAAAATTTTTAGGTAGACTCAATGGAAAAGGTTGTCATGTATAATAAACACTATAATATCACTGTCACTAACTTTTTTTGTGGCTTCAATAAGCAAAGCACGGGACAAGCGTGTATAAATGCGTTTGTTGAAGAAAAAGCAGTTTATAAAATCAAGGTTTGGTAAAAAAAATGATTTCTCTTCTGGTTTCCAAAGTAACTGTTTTATTCTCAGGGTGAAAACTGATTTAAAGCGTGCAGCTCTAAGTTATGAGCTCAGGCTTTGTCATTTTTGTGTACTGGCCTAGAAGCTGGAAACTAAAAAGATTATAAATATACTGATGAAAATCTGCTTCAGGCAAATAAATTCAAGAGTGGTAGCCAAGCCATTTCTTTTTTTTTCCCCCTCGAGTTCAGGTGTTCTCCTATGTCTTATAAGTAGCTAGAAGATTCTTCTGCCCAACTACTAGAACATACTGATGAGCCCAAACCCCCTGTAGATCACAATGCAGTGTAAGACGAAACTCTGGCCCATACATCTGAAGGCTTAGATTGGAATTCTGGCAAGCTACTTATCTGTATTCTACTCACTAGCATATACTGTGTCCCCAAGCACTGTGCTCATGTCCCGTTTTAGCAGATGCCTCACTGAACTCTACTCATTTGCCTACATCCTGACATTTCTCCCCATCAAGCTCTAAGTCTTGAAGGAATCACCTTGATTTTTTTGGTCTTTATATCCGTAGAGCTTAGCACTACCACCAAATACAACCAAAGTTTGTTGAGCTGAAATGATTAAGAACTTATCTGTGAAAAGAATGATTGATTGATCTTGGTCAAGTCAGTCTCTCCGATCCTTAGTTTGTGCTTTTATAGATGATAGACTTTTTTTATAAGTTGGTAACATTTTGCAGCATTTTTATATTAAATGAGCTCTCGTATGAAATGGTGGAGTCATCCATTTGTATTAGGCACTTAGTAAAGGTTTTTTCCCAACTGAAAATAGAAATATTAATAAAATAAAAGAAGGAATAACAAAGTGGATCTTTAATAACATTTCTATGGTTTTAACTTTACCATTCTAGAGTCTTCTATCTGTGTAGTCCATGAACCAGCATTATAGCACCTCCTGCAAATCTGTTAGAAATGCAGAATTTCACGTCCCACCCCTGACCTATGGAATCAGAATCTGCATTGAAAAAAAATCCCCAGGCGATTCCTTTACACATTACAAATTGAGAACCACTGATTTAGAATACGGAAAACTAACAATGCTTACTTTAAAACTCTTTTATAGAACTACCTACCACTAACCCAAATTTTACCAGTATAGCAAAAGTACCATTTGATGTGTTACTTAGTTAAAAAAACAAAAACCGATCATCTTTGATGCATTATAAATGAAATTAAATTAAACTCTAGAGACAGCATACTTTAAAGAAAACTGTGAAAGGTTTAGATTCAGACAGACCTGGTTTCAAATCCTGAATCCAATATTTATAATTATTAGCCTGCTAACCTTGGGCAAGTTACTAATCTGCTTGATGCTTACTTTCTTTATCTAGAAAATGGAGATAAAGATCTTCTCAATTAATTGTTGAAAGGATTAAAGGAGAAAGTGCTTGACAAAGGGAAGGGCTTATAGTAGGTACTTATAAAAAAAAGTCGTTCCCTACTCTTTCCTGGAAGTTTTGCCATTTTGTTCTAAGAATATATTTAACTTATGAAAATTTGTGTATAATATTGAGATAGGTTTATGAGAAAATAAACCTGGATCTCAAAGAGGAAATGACTGAATAACAAAAACAGGGAACCCATAGAAGGTTTTCCCTTAGATAGGGGAAGAACCCTAGAGAGGAGTCATTTTTAATGGGCTCCCAAATTTTTCAGGATAAAGCTCAAACTTCTTAGTTGATCACACAAAGGCCTTCTTTAGATGTCTTTAGTCTCATCTCCCCACCATTCCATCACTACTCATATGGTGCTGGGGGTGTCAGGCTCACTAATCTCTCATATAATGCTACCTTTATCTTTCCTTTTCTTCTGTAAACTTAATTCCCACTCATCTACTAAAATTCAGGTTCTGAATTCAACCACTTCTCACCACTTCCCTTCCACCACCTTGGTTCACTGTTTCCCCTGAGTTATTGCAATTGCCCCCTAACTAATCTCCCTACTTCTAAAAAACTTACTCAGATCGTATCACTCCTCTGTTCAAAACCTACAAGTCCCTATATAATAGGGCTTCCGTGTTACCTTTCAGTGACTCTGTTCCAGTTGCAATGGCCTTCTTACTGTTCCTCAAATGTGCCTCAGCAACTCTGAATTAGCTGTTGTGTTATGCATGGAACATTCCTCTCCTTTTCCCCAGATATCTTCATGGCTCTCAGTTCATTCAGATCTTTGCTCAAAAATCATCAATTATAGAGGCCTACACTGGAGAAACTATCTAAAATGATCATTTCCCTCCTCCATCCCCCAGTCAGTCACTCTCTGGCCCTTAACTGGTTTACTTTTCTTTTCTCTCTGATACATTGTGTACTTGTTTCTATTCTGTACTCTCATGATTTAGAATCGTGTCCTGCACATATTAAATATTCAATTTTTGTTGAGGGAATGAACGAACCTCTGGCTCCTTAAAGATGTCTGCTCTACCCTCCTGACCACTGATTCACTTGTTCCTCCTCCACTTTCTCAGCACTTGGTGCCTGTCTCCCATAACATTTATTGTTATAATTATATGGGGAAAAAAATTGTTTTACCTTGACTCCATAATCTGAGTGGCCATTACAATGTCTAGTACAAAGTAGAGCATTTGATATTTGTTGAATGAATGATGTGGAAAGAGAACAATTGTCTCAAGGTGAATAATAAGACTGTTAAAAATCATCTGTCTCTTTGTCTGTTATAGCTAGATGAACTTCCTAGAGGAAAAGGCCAAGTATAAGTTCAGAGAACTTTCTAATATGCAACTCTTCAGATTTTCTTCAGTGTAACTTGAGTGTTTTAGATTTTAACTTAATAGCTTATAGAGTTTTAGTAGGTAAATTTATAAAAGATTAGCTTTCTATAAGTTCATTTAGACTTCAGACATGTTCAAATAAAGCAATGACCTTTTGGTAAAATTTTAACCTAAACTTTTATCACCTCTTTACCTTATTGACATCAAAAGAAAATATTATTTTGGAAAACTCTATTGTTGCAGGATTTTTTTCATTTCACTGATGCTGCCTATATATGGTAGTCTATGGATATCATTTTTAAAGAATTAGCATCTTAATCTTTCACACAAATATTCCTCTTATGAGTCATAAAATTATTGTAGCAAGAGAGTGGCCAGAAGGATTTAGAAATCAGTAGGAAAGACAAAAATAATATTCCAACACTTATCAAGAGAAAAAACAAAACAGGCATTTATTTGGTTCTTAAATGTAAATAATTTAGTCTCTTTCTCATCCTTTCTACTCCAAAGCTGAGCAAAGTTTCCAAATAATCACTACAAATAATCACTGGAGAAAAGTTGAACATGGACACCTATATTTTTAAACACCACTATCTAATAACTCATTATACTAAGAAAGCTGGTGGCAAGGATACGTATCAAATTTTTTTCTTTATACTCGTTAGCAATATTCTCCTATTCTTCTAAGTTAGTCTGTTGGTTAAAATAACAGAAATAAGCTTATATCCTTTTCTTCTTCATTAGGTTCAGTATTTACAATAAAATCTTAGTAACTTTCGGAATTCAAATAACTTTACTTTCCCAAATGATTACTTAAGAGACTTCTAATAGATTTTTAAAAATATTTGTCATTCATGCTCTAAGATCAGGTCAAGGGACATCAACAATCTTGAGTTTCCATATATCTCCCTTTGCTTTAGAAGAAAACCCCTAAAGTAAAGCAAAGACAGAAAGGAATTACCTTGCCTGAAATAATAGGGCATATAACTAAATATATGAATACGGTACTGCCTAACACACTTGAGATTTAGATAATTATTTGGGATATCACAATTCTCAAATGGACACAATCTTAGGAAAATGTAACACTATAAAAAATACTGTTCTGAAGGTACTGAAAAACCAAGGAACTATATGTCCACTTTTCAACACGATTATTTTGGGCTTCTTTAATAAAGGAATGAAGAAATGAGTACTACTTTAAAAATAGTTATATATCGTACATGCCAATACCTTAAGTAATATATAAACACATGCCTCGATTCCAGAATAACTGAATTTAAAGTTCTGCTGATATATTTGGGGTGAGGGGTGTCTTGCTCTGGGAGTCATTTTAGAAGTGTAGCTGGGTAGAATCAGAATAAAGAATGATAATTTATTAGCCAACATCTATTGTTCCATTTGCCAAATGTTGCTGCCTTGCCCAGGTATTCTGAGTTTTAATATTATTTAGAAAATACTTTTAAGTTAAAAATCATGACTGGAATCAGTTAATATCAAGAGTGATCCAGGGGGACTTCCCTGGTGGTGCAGTGGTAAAGAGTCCACCTGCCAATGCAGGGGACACGGGTTCGATCCCTGGTCCAGGAAGATAAGATCCCACATGCCGCGTCACAACTAAGCCTGTGCGCCACAACTACTGAGCCTGCGCTCTAGAGCCCGCGAGACACAATTACTGAGCCTGCGCGCTGCAACTACTGAAGCCCATGCGCCTAGAGCCCGTGCTCCGCAACAAGAGAAGCTACCGCAATGAGAAGCCCGTGCACCGCAACTGAAGAACAGCCCCCGCTCGCCGCAACTAGAGAAAGCCCGTGTGCAGCAACGAAGATCCAACGCAGCCAAAAAAAAAAAAAAAGACTGATCCCCAGTATAGAGGGAGCGAAAAGCTCTCGCCACCAGAGTAAAATAGAGGTCATTAGCTGCTCTGACACGAGTGGCATGTTTCATCAAGCAGCAAAGTCATGAAGCCATCAAGATTTAAAAATGCCACGTGTAGGGCATCACAGGGTTTAACAAAGACTTCAGAAGAACTCCTATATACTGAAGATATGATAATTGCAAGCTATGTCATCTGCAACTTGATTGGACATTTTCATTGAATTATTTTTTCTATTTCACAAATAAATATTTTTATCTTCATAATCCCTATATATTGTTTACTGATAACTTTTATTAAAATGAAATGGACTGGTCCATATTTTTAAACAGGAAAAATGGTTCTTGTTTCCATATTACTAACCATTTTTTCAGGAACTTAATCAACAAATAAATCAAGATACAAACTAAATAAAACAAACAGAGTTTCTTAAGGATTAGTTATATTCATTTGGATTATGCTTTTGCTTTTTACTATTTTCCCTTTTCCTGTGGCCATCTTTTCTTAATTTACCAAAATTTGCAGATGAGAAAAAAGCAAGCAGTAATTTTGGTTTAAAAAAGATTATTTGGGATAAGAGATTGAGAGTAATAAAGTACACTGCCTCTGTCTCATACTTCATTCATTGCTTTGACTTTGGGCTTTATTACAGTTTTATTCCTGTTTGGTATACTTAAGTGTTGTTCCATATATTACGATTTCAGATTGACAAACAATTTCCATCTTACAATAATAAAAAACTTTAAGAATCAGAAAAGGTTTGACCCATGAGAAGAAAACCATATTTATATTTAACACTCTTATCAACACTCTCACGCTTGGAGAATCTATGTGAATCTAAAAGCCAGAAGACAACGCATGACTTGCGTAAGAACCAATGATGCATATTTTATGATAAAAAGCTTACAGAGGGCTTCCCTGGTGGCGCAGTGGTTGAGAATCTGCCTGCCAATGCAGGGGACACGGGTTCAAGCCCTGGTCTGGGAAGATCCCACATGCTGCGGAGCAACTAGGCCCGTCAGCCACAATTACTGAGCCTGCGCGTCTGGAGCCTGTGCTCCGCAACAAGAGAGGCTGCGATAATGAGAGGCCCGCGCACCGCGATGAAGAGTGGCCCCCACTTGCCGCAACTAGAGAGGGCCCTCGCACAGAAACGAAGACCCAACACAGCCATAAATAAATAAATAAATAAATAATTAAAAAAAAAAATCTTACAGAGATAAACATAATGCTAAAAAATAGTGTGGTAACAGATTTAAAAACTTATTTTAAATGAAGTAACAGTAATTACCAGGTAATGTAAACTGATTACACTGTAAAATATCAGATCAGATCACATTTACTTTTATATATTCAGTATATTATACCAAGCACTGTATATTGTTAATACTAATTTCTATGTACCCATCACTTTATATAGATTGTGTCATTTAACCTTCACAATAGCCCTATAAATTCAGTGTTACTATTATTATTGTCACCCCATTTTCCAAGTGAAGAAATGAGGCACAGGTAGATATACTCACTTATCCAAGATCTCATAGTCAGTAAAGTGACAGAGCTGGGATTCAAACCCATGTCCACCTGACCCCAGAGCCCTTGATCTTAACTCCTATTCTAAATTCCTTCTCAGTTCACTCCAAAGGTGAAAAGTAGAACTTAGAAGTTTGTGAACTACAACACATGAAGTAGGAATTATCAACTCCTAAAACCTGTGGTCAGCTTTGCAACTTCCCACACATCCTTACCTCTTCTGTGCTTTTTTAAAGTTAAAAACCTCATATCAACTTTCTACCTGTTATTTTTACATTTCACATCTGTCCTATGTCATATTTTCCTTGGTAACAATCTCTCTTTCCCATTTGGTCTTTGGTCCTCTGACACAGATTACACAGAGCAGAAGTAATATGGCAGGCAAATATCAAGGAAGCTCTGTACTACCCACTCTGCTTGCTTCTGAATATTTTCCCCACTGCAATGGAGGTGCTTAGCAAATTCTTCCAACATGCATCACTTTCCATGATCAAGAGGGCATTTTCTGTGCTTGCTTCAGCAGCACATATACTAAAATTGGAACGATACAGAGAAGATTAGCATGGCCCCTGAGCAAGGATGACACGCAAATTCGTGAAGCGTTCCACATTTTTTAGAGAAAGCCCTCGCACAGAAACAAAGACCCAACACAGCCATAAATAAATAAATTTAAAAAAAAAACCCTATTTGCAAATTCTTCACATCTTGTGAAGATGAATTAAAACCAGAACATCAACTTTAAAAAAAAAAAAAACAAAAAGAGGGCATTTTCTCCACCCATCTTGACATATTTCCTAGGAATTCCATGCAGGTTTTCATAATGGGGAAATCAGAAAGTGCTGCATTGGTAGATTTGGGCATTAGTCAAAAATAAATGCCAGACTTAAAACATGAAAATAATAAATCCCTTAAAATGTACCTGTAACAAGACATCTGACTTTGGATTGTTATCAAAGGTAAATTTTTAAAAAGCAGACACCTGGGTTCATTGATTTTGTATAATTTAAATCAAGGTTTACACAATTTTTAATGGTCCTCAACAGTCACCAGTCCTTTGGTACCAAGTTATTTCTGGATTATCACAGAGTATATTTTCTTGACTTTAGTGCTGCTTTAAGATTCAGCAATCTTGTGGGTCACTGTTAACAAGCTACTAATAAAAAACTTAACATTTTCATATAAATAGAGCTGGTTAAAGGAGAATTACCACTTTTCTCTCCCCAAGTCCTTATCTTCTAACTTCTAAAACAAAAACCACTACTGTTTACCCAACTCTTAGTATGCAGAAGAACTCTTTTATATAGATCCCAAGCATGCATCAAAAGGCTACTAATGTGCTATAAGCATAATACATTTTTAATATAACTTGTAAAGGGCAATCATCAAGTAATTTAACAGAATAGGGTTTGTGTACACTTTTATATGTGTATATATTATTATATATTTTAATGTAAAGTAAAATAGAACTATTATCTTACTAAGTTATGCAAATTTCCTTTTATTTTATAATTTTCTTTTCCTCACTTTTCAAATTCCTTTCACAAAGTTCACTGTCTTGCCAATTAAATGGACAGTTAAAGAACATAAATTTCTTCCTAGGATCAAGTAAGGAACCCTTTCCAGGTGCAGCTTTAAGTGATTTCTCAATTACATATATTTAGAAATTTGGCCAATTACAAATCACACATCTCCAGTCTAGCAATGAAATTCATCATTTCAACCTCATATTTTGAAAAAGGACTTATAAAAAGCAAAGGTAAACTAATCATTTTTGCTAAACCAAATTTGAGTGAAAGAAATTGGATTTCATAAAATCTTAGAACTGGAGGAAATCTTAAAATATTATTCAGTTCCATTAAAAATTATGCAGAAAACTGGAGAGTCTAGAGGAAATACAGTATTTTAAAGGAAAGTGGCCTGATTAGAAATAATTAGAACAGAACACAAAGCTGGACTCAAATATTTGAATGAGGAGAGTTTTTTAAAAAGACTAACAGGGGGCTTCCCTGGTGGTGCAGTGGTTGAGAGTCTGCCTGCCAATGCAGGGGACACGGGTTCAAGCCCTGGTCTGGGAAGATCCCACATGCTGTGGAGCAACTGGACCCGTGAGCCACAACTACTGAGCCTGCGTGTCTGGAGCCTGTGCTCCGCAACAAGAGAGGCCGCGATAGTGAGAGGCCGCGATAGTGAGAGGCCCGCGCACCGCAATGAAGAGTGGCCCCCGCTCGCCGCAGCTAGAGAAAGCCCTCGCACAGAAACGAAGACCCAACACAGCCAAAAATAAATAAATAAATAAATAAATAATTTTAAAAAAGACTAACACTAGAAAGTTCTTGTTAAAATAATTAATGATAAAAATGTAAATCAAGCTGCATTTAGCTTGATTTAACCCAGTAAAGTGCTTCAAAAGAGCTGTGTAGCTTCCTCTTTTATCTAAAGGCTTCAGATTACCAGGTTCAGAAGGCATTCCCTTTAGGGTGAAAACTGTCTGTAGATACCCTGCTTAACTGGAAACAGGCTTGCTGCTTTGTTACAGTAAATACCCTGGAAATTTATTTAAATACCCTCACAATTCTTGCTCACTGGCTCCAGGCTCTAAAAACTCAGAAGATTATTTTCCAAGCACAGAGGAGCATCAGTTTTGCTGCTTTTCTCAAGGAGAAATCCCTGAGAGATAAGATCATTTTCTCTTAAAGCTATTTGAGAAATCATGCTGTGTAACCTCAGTGGAGAATGCACAGCCGCCAAACTCCACGGCTTTGTTCCAGATGGATAAGGAGAAGACCCTGGGTTGAACCCTTATTAAAATGACATTATGGCTATAACTTTATGTGAACATGAGGTTATCAAGATTATAGTTCCCATGACATTCATTCCCAAGCATTTCAACACCACGTAGAAGTCTTCTATTTGTTTTTAAATAGTCACTCAATGTTTCTCAGATGTGAAGTGAGACTAATAACAGCACCTAACTTAAATGACCATTATGAGAATTAAATGAGATTGTACAAAATGACCTCATCAGGAAGCCTGCCATATAAACAGGGCTTCCTTTTATTATTTAATACCTTCTACTACCATTTAAACATGCTCAAGTATCTTTGGGGGTGGCTTTTCCCATTTCAAGCCCTCCCTCCAACTCTCTCCATCTCAGCCTCTCTTCATACAATGCCGCCCCCCCACCCCCCCCACTACAATTGTGCTTCTTGCCACTTTACTCAAACTGTTCCTGCCAGTCACCTCTTTAATTAATATACAGCAGTAAGCATGTCTATTAATTTATATGCAGTATATAAAAACACATTTCATATTTTACAAAACACAGCTGAAATAAGATACACAAATATTCTAAAATCCATTAAAACCAATTTGATATATACTTTTGGTTTTAAACATAAATCTGAACACAAATTCTCCCCATTTCCTTAGACCATTACTATTAGAAAATTTAATAGGAAAAACACTGCACTGCACTGCACTGCTCTAAAAGAATCATTATCAACCTTATAGATGCAAAATGCCTAATCTTTCAAAATAAAATTTAAATTAATGAGTTATTTGTTACTAATTTCCCAGGTACAGTTTTTGATGGATTATGACAAAATGAAAAATGTGCATCATCTTCTTCAGATTATAAATACGAAGCAGCTTTCAGAACTTTTATTTGGAAATTTGATAATTAAAAAAACAGTTGTCAAGTAAAAATATCAGTTAATAAATACTTGCATAATTTTTTGCTTTTGAAAAAATTTTAACTCAAGTGTCACATATAAAACAGGTTCTGAGGATAAGTAAATGTACTGACATTAAAATTAGCTAAGATGGAAGATTATATAAACTCTTCAAGAGTTTATATAAAGAAACTTTATGACAAGAGAAGCTCAGTCACGAATCTTGCCTTGACTTTCATTTTCTTGAATCCTTTCAAGTGTTCAACCCACCAAAGGCAAGAACACAGAGTTAATGGAACAGCAAAAACATTCTAACACATTGTCATCATCTTTAGGGGCAGAAGGACATTTCAAATTTTGTGACCTTTCCTGGTCAAGGAATCCTTTTGACAATGAATTGTACCACCCTCTCCAACTCTACCAGTCCCTTTCCAAAGGCTGCTGTTTAAGAAAATCTACAGTGCAGCTTCCAATAGTATCATGTTGATCAGTTTGTTGGGTATGAAAGATGGATGGGCTGTGAAGGAGGAAGCCATTAAGGCCACTAGGGCTGCCAATTACAGTTGCCATCTGTGCCCTGACCCAGGACACTCAGTAAAGGGGATAAAGTGTGTTTGTGTGTGTTTGGTGGGTGGGGAGGGGAATGGTCAGAAATCCAGCCCAAATGCTCCAATCCCTGATGCCAGGCATAGGGTTGCATCTTCCCAGAGAAAGGGGTACCTTTTCCTAATATGCATAAAGATGCATAATGGGTAACTATGGCCTTGGGCCCATGTAAAAGCCAGACAATATCTAACTGACGTAGGGAAGAAGGAACTAAACATTTACTTAGTATCTACTCTGTACTAGAACTGTAATATAAAAGCTTTATATGTATTATATGATTTCCTTTAATATCTTCCTCTCTATAATAAGGGGCATGACCACTCCCCATTATATAGATGAGAAAAACAGCAGATTTAAGTAAACTGCCAAATAGGAAACAGAAAAAAAATTTATACTCAGGTTTATCTTCTGTGAAAAAGGTGGAAATGTGTTAAATAACATGTACCAGCCCTAAGAAAGATGCTTTGGGGTTTATAAGTTGCTACCTTCCAGTTATTCTCAAGGTAGAACAAACATCCACTTTAAGAGGTGAGTTAAGAACACCACAGCTTGGCTTCCCATCCAAACCACAAAAGGAAGAGGGAAACTTCAACTCTAAGAGACACAAGAAAGAGGCACAATAAAACACAAGTATGTCAAAGTTAACCCAACTAGGAATTTGAGATATTCACTTCAGAACTGAAACTTTAAAATCTGTTGGCTTTCAGGTTATTTGAAATAAGTTTCCCTTATGAAAGTGGATAGAAAATAACCATCATCCATGCTCCAGTTTCCTTAAAAGAATAACTACTATTTTCCACAGAAGGTTTTACCAGTGCACAAGCATGACTTGGTGTGCTCTAATTACAGCATTTCACTCACCTGAGGCCGAATTCATCATGTTCTGCTGCACTGGTGGAGTTGTAGGGGATGTAACGTTCATCTGGGAGAGCATGGCCTTCCTGGGGTCCTGCCACGTTGTTGTTTGATCTATGTGACTGAGACAAAACATCCACTGCATTAGATAACAAACACGAGGCCCTAAAAACAACCACCTCACTTATCAAAATAGGGTAGCTCTATGAAGTAGTAGGCAAAGGATTCTAAATTAGCTCTGTAAAAGCATACAGTCTTGTCACCTCACTGCTCTCACCCTTCCTCTGCAACCTTTTTTCATCCTTATATCACTGAACTTTCCCCTCTTAGATCTTGCAAGTGCAAAATTTGAAAAAGTTATGTCTGGAGTTTTAAGTGAAGGGAAATCATTTTCACCTAGCAGACAATTATTATCTGCTTCTAATTTAAAGATAAAATGTGATTTATAAATTAATCGTCTATAACAGTAGTCATATGAGCAAAACCCAAGATTCATAAGGGAATCACCCACTTTTTTCCTCCTAGAGCTATAAATGCCAATTAACATATAATTTTAAGACCTAAAACCCTTTACACTGAACAAATAAAACATGAAAAGATGAAGTCTTATTATAGTACATACTCCAAAGCCAAAACAGAATTACAAACTTTAAGTTTTGATTGTTTCCTGTGACTGTTGAAGGCCTTTGTTATTTGCTAAACAAAACATTTAAACATTTTCTACATACTGTTAACGTACTGCAAAATATCTTACACATATGCATATAGATGTCTTCATCTATAAAACTGGGCATGAAAACAGCTAAAAATTATATGAAATATGAGACTACAAGGCATCTTGCACAGTATTTGGCATATGAGCATTCAAAAAATATAGTTTTCTTCTTCCAGCAAAGAGTAATTGTTTCCCTGAAACAAAAACTAAAAATATTATACCCATGAAACCACTTGAAAATTTATCTTGAAGAAATAGCCAGGGAAGTACTCAAAGATTTATGCAAAGTTCTCTTCTGTATAATTAATAAAAGCAAAAATCTCAAAGCAGATAACAACATCTAACGAGAGGGACTAATTAAATCTTGTTACATATAACGTACTATATTGCAGCTATTGAAAATATTTTAGAATAATATTTAATAGCATAGAAAATATTCATAATACAGCTTTTTAAAGTAGATTGTAAAACAACTGAGGCTAATTGTTTAAACGTGTGTGTACCGAAAACATATGGGAAGGATAGACATCAAAATGTTTTAAGTGTTTAGATGGCAAAATTACAGAACTGTTAAATAATAGGAAAACCTAGAAAGACAATCATGAACTTATTATCTTTGAAATGGGGGAGGGAGGGCATTAGAAATAAGTTATTAAAAAAAAAAGCCTCAAATTTTCTCTATGGCTGTTTAAATTTCAAATCTGATTTCTCTCTTCCTGAATCATCCCATGATAAATACCCATGTAAATAGTAAAGGAAATGATATCCTGTTGTTAATTTTCCTGAAATGGAACCAGAATGCTCTCTCATCAATAATGTTATCAAAAATAATAATAATAATAATAATGTTATCATATCAATAACACAGTAAAAAAAGGATCTTAGACTCTGGCTAGAATGGACCTTAAATATTATCTACTGGAGATGGGAGAATTCTTTTTCCTAAGCAAGCAGAAAGAAGATGAAAACAGGGGGGTAAAAAATGTGGAAGATTTGTACACTTGGGAATGACAATGGTACTACCTGACAATTGAAGGCTATTACAGACCAACTAAAAATGCTAAGAGAGAATATTTATTTAGTAGAGTATATAGTCTCTCAAATATCACCTTATCAGCACTTCTTTACCAGTCATATATGTTTTTTAGCAGTTGCACTAGCACTGCTCAGGTCTAGACAATACAGGCAAAACCTTGTTCAAGTCTGGCTATGTAAACACCTCTTTCAAAAAGATCACATCCTTACCAAGCGCAGTTAAGAGTTTATTCCTTTTCCATCCTCCATGTGAGCCACTGAACAAATTAAACCATAAAATGTTTCCTAGATATTCAGTGCTTCTCATGCTTACAGATATAAAGCAATACACATGATAATTAATACAGCCATACTGAAGGAAAGAAACTTGAAACCTGTAAGACAACCAAAATTTAGGGAAATGTTTCTGTTTCTCACTGCCTGTTATAATGTTAAGAAACCAGGAAAAATGGCCAGTGATTCATTATTACTGGCTCTTAAATATGAATGAAATTGTGTGCCACCTGCCTGCTCCTTGTCGCCAGTACTTCTTAAAGTCTGTTACCTTTGTGAGGGGTAAAAGAGAAGAGAGAAGCAAGTTCTGGATTCTGACTGTTGAAGGTTTTCTAAATATCTAACAGTTAGGCTTCTCTGAAAACTCACCAATTATGTAAATCATATTAATCCATTTATAACTAGACTGCAGTCCACTTGAGGGTTTAGGAAGACCCTATTCTGATGACTAAATGACCATATTCTGATAACAAGCACATGAATCTTCCCAAATAGCAGAGCCAATCCGTCGTAAGTCTGTTCTTAAGGCTTCTTTCTCCTTTAAATAAATTAGGGTTTTGAATATAATGCAGAGAATGTATAGTTTTACTGCTCTCAAAAAAGTGATTATTTTGCTGAAATACTACTAAGTGTACAAATGCTAAAATTTCTCCTCCTGAAAAGGCTTCTGTTGAACCTCAGTAAGTTAGTTTAGAGCCCTATAAAGCTATCCTATGTTACTTCAGCTAATGTTCCACTTACTCAAAAAAGATCTACATTTTTTTAAGGAATAAATATGCCATTATCTAAATTGTCCCAACTATAAAAGCATGCAACCATTTAGATGCTAAAGGGAATGTGAAATAAAATTAACTTCAGAGTTTTTGTCTTCACTTATTCTATAAGATTAAATCATGAATACTGTTTTATCCTAAAAAGTCAATTTGTAGAAGTATACCCAAAAATATCCAGTCTTCCTTTTTATCATAAGAATAAAAATCTTTATAAAAACATTTCATATGACAAAGAACTATTTTTGCTTAGACCAAATAAATAGTTTGCTAGGCCTACTCTTCCCCCAGATATTTGCACGGGACTTTCCCTCATCTCCTGGTCTTTGCTCAAATGTCTTACTCTTAGTGAGGCCTTCTGTGGCCATGTCATCTAAAATCCACCTTATTTAAACTTCTACTCCCTCTTCTTTGCTTTATTTTTGTTTGATAATCCTTTATCATTATCTGACACATAATTTACTTATTTTGTTTATCTATTTCCTCAAGCTAACAAGCTCCAGGGAAAAAGGGACTTTTATCCATTTTATTAACTACTGTGTCTTCAATGATTAATAAAGTGCTTGATAAATATTTGTCAATGAATTAATGAAAAGAAAGCTTCTTTCTTTTTGCCCTAAGAACATCAAACTTTCTCCCAAAGTCCTTGTTGCCTTACTGACTTTATCAATACCCACCTTCTTTTCCAAAAATGTAATTGCAGGTAAGGATTATAGACCCACTAGAAATAGTAATAAGGAGATTATTGGTGACACTGGCAAGAGCAGCTTCAGTGGCATGATGGGGGTACAGTGCATAGGAGGTAAGAAAACAGACAAATTTAGTTGTGTACAAAACCACAAATGGATGGATATGAATTTTTGTTTTTTTCAGGAGGAAGAAACTCAAGTGTTTAAATGTGAATGAAAACAGAGTAGCTGAAGATGTGCTAAAGGATCAATGAAGAGTTACAGTCATCCATTAGAGAGTGAGAAGGAACAGAATGTAGACACTGCTTCCACTGTAAGGTGAGGAAGAAAGGATAGGGTAGAAGCAAATAATTTCACTGTTTGGTCAAAGTTGATTGCATTCTGGTGTGAGGACTTCTACTCTCTTATTGAGAGATATAGCATTAAGAGGATTAAGGAGGCTGGCATTATTGGTACGTCCACTATGCAAAACTGAGGGACTTGCACAAGGTCACATACCCAGTACACAACAAGACTACATCTGGTACCCAGGAATTCTGAAAACAATTTCTGTACTAGACATACACATGAAAAGGACAATATTCAAAAATGTAAATTCTTTGTAATATACATTGAATAACAAATACATTACATAAATACTAAAGAGGGAGTATAATAAAAAGGCATGGTATTGAAGATTCAATAAAAGAATTTACAAAATATTACAAAACAGAGTTTCTATTACTACTAGAGTATCAGCTTCTTGAAGAAGGTATACCTGGGAGAGTGCCTGGTACATAGTAGGGCTCAATAAATAGTAACCGAAATGAATATTAAAGCAGTGTGCATTATTTAAGAATGCAGGTGATTAAGAGTTCACATAAATGCTAACCTGAGAACGGGCTGAAAAGAATTTTCACTTAAACTACAGATTCTAAAAGGTCAAATTATAAATACCAGAATCAAAATATACAAACCAAGGAGATAAAATTAAGCAAAACTCATAAAACAGTATTTTCAGAGTTAAAAATATGAGTGGTTATATATAACATAGAAAATAATTTAAAATTTAGTTTATCTTGTTCCTAAGAATAGTCTAGCTGCTGAACTTACTACAGGAAAATAGTACATGTGAAATTCTCCAGCCCCTTCAAGATATGTAAATAAATTATTCTTTCCTATTACTTTGGAAAAGAAAAGGTAATTGGATTTATGACCAAGATAAACCCTATGATCTTACTCTGGAGCAGCTAAGACTGGGAAACAATGAACCTTTCAAAGTTTAGACTGATGAAACATAAGCAGCTGTACTTTGACCAAGGTCCATGTCCAGCAGCAGTCTCTCCTGCGTATACAGAGTCACCTCTCCTGTTGGCTTTTGTCTTTTACTTTATACTGCAGAATTTGGCCTTACATATTGGATGACTTAGCAGAATCCATGTAGAACCAAAAAAGGGGCAGAAATCCAAAGTGAATCATTAGTAAACTGACTTTTTGCATAATCCCACAAAAGTTAATTGAGGCTACAGTATATAGAAATATTTGAAGCGCTTTATATCCTCCTGTGAGATGTGAACCTTATGAAACTCAAACGTGGGCAGGGAATATAAGGAATTCTGATCTTATAAAGAATAACAATATTACTGTCACATCTTCAAATTACGGGGAAAACCATAAGATCATGAAATGCTACCTGAAGAAGCTACAGTGGGGAGACCCAAAGATCTCATCTCCCCAGGACCAGTGTTCAACAGGAAGATGATACCATGCCATTGTTTCATGAGTCTCTCACAAAGGTTGAACAAAATAATCACTTACTACAATTTATTTTTATTTTTTTTATTTTTTATTTTTTTTTAATTTTTATTTATTTTTGGCTGTGTTGGGTCTTCGTTTCTGTGTGAGGGCTTTCTCTAGTTGCGGCAAGCGGGGGCCACTCTTCATCACGGTGCGCAGGCCTCTCACTATCGCGGCCTCTCTTGTTGCGGAGCACAGGCTCCAGATGCGCAGGCTCAGTAATTGTGGCTCACGGGCCTAGTTGCTCCGCGGCATGTGGGATCTTCCCAGACCAGGGCTCGAACCCATGTCCCCTGCATTGGCAGGCAGATTCTCAACCACTGCACCACCAGGGAAGCCCTATTTTTATTTTTTAAAAATTTATTTATTTATTTTTGGCCACGCTGGGTCTTCATTGCTGAGCGTGGGCTTTCTCTAGTTGCGGCGAACGGGGGCTACTCTTCGTTGCAGTGAGCAGGCTTCTCATTGCGGTGGCTTCTCTTGTTACGGAGCACGGGCTCTAGGCGCGCCGGCTTCAGTAGTCGTGTCACGCGGGCTCAGTAGTTGTGGCTCGCGGGCTCTAGAGAGCAGGCTCAGTAGTTGTGGCGCACGGGCTTAGTTGCTCTGTGGCATGTGGGATCTTCCCCGACCAGGGCACGAACCTGTGTCCCCTTCACTGGCAAGCGGACTCTTAACCACTGTGCCACCAGGGAAGTCCCTTCCTACAATTTATTAAGATTAAGTGATATGTCCAAGGGCAGCCGAATAGTATGCAGCAGAAATGGGATTTAAACTCAGGAATGAGAATTGATACAAAAATCTGCACTTTCTACTATATCAGACTTCCTTTTATGCTGTGAGAGTATTTTGGATGTTGTTTAGATTTCTTAAGACTAACCTCTACATCACTACTTACCCGCCTCTAATCCCTACAACAATTAAGTACAAGGAGACAAAAATCTCCTCTGCAACAACACTCCGTAGACCAAACACCCAGTCACACACAGCCAGGATTAAAATAAATGTTTTTTACCTTCTGGCTCAGTGTTCTTTTCACTTTACCTTATTGGTCTCTAAAGAGGAAAAGATTTTCTAAAATGATAATCTGCCATTAGCAGAATAAAACTTTTTCAGGGAAGGTAATTCAAAAAGAGAATCAGAATCCTTTTAAATGCTTCCTTGTTTAATTCGCCAACTATTAAGACTATTCCAAGACTAGCAAATGAGCTCTACCATCAGAACAGAAAGTTGTCTTTATTATAAAAATGCACAATCATTAGAGATGTTAATGATCGGTTACCTGATGGCACTGGTAAAGAGACAAATTGGTTATGGGGGTACTATGCCTACCATTTCTACTCATTTAAATTGGTGGACTGCAGCTCTGAAGTTACACTGGTTTTTCTCCTTCCTACTTCGTTTCTTACTTTAGAAACAAGATTCTTGGCACCGGTATAAATTAATATACAGATATGATAATCTGCAAGTTGCTTCCCTATCTAGGCATTGTCTTCTTGTTATAATGTAGTGTCTAATCTCCTAAGAAAGTAATTCCTCAGAATCTACTAAAAGTAACTCTCCCTATTATTTACTTCAACAGATATTGTCACAATGGCACATAACGTTTTAACAAAGCAGTGAACCCACTTTGGAAGTGGGTCATGGAGAGATGGCTTAGACAATGTATTACTTAAAAAAAAAATCCTTTATGCAAATCAAGTGTTATCAACACTATAATCAACAGCTATATAAGCTTAATATGAATATCTGATTCTTTTGAAATATCTGCTACATTTCTTGAGACTACTGTTCTTCCTCAGGTAATCTTTTCCCCAACTGGCCCATAAACCACCTAATTTCTACCTAACCTTTTCAAGACCCAGATTCCTCCTTTCAGAAGTCTGTGGAATAGTAAGAAAGCAGACATGGATTCAAATCCCAGTCTCAAATTTGCCAACGATAAACTGGGTTGTACAGGCAGGTCATTTAAACAAACGGTTTTATCTTCGTTAAAATAAGACTGATTTATTTACTTACTTGCCAGGGTTTTGAGAATTCAATTCAATAGCATACATAAAAGCAACTACTACTGTGGCTCCCAGTACACAAAAGGCTCTCAAATATTTCTCCGGACTTCATTCCTGTGCTAGTCAAATAGTATTTAAAATAGGAAAAACTTCATGGTAGACAGGTTAAGTCAAGAAAATGATTAAGAAAGAGATGACTTCAGTTAAGTGAGAATGACAGGTCCGGGGCTTTAAGAGCTCTGAAAAAGAGTCTGGTTTCCCCTGATAGATGATGAAGAGATGCAGTAGACACTACAGGTTTCAGGGTAGGAAACAATGTTTCTGGACCATTAGTTCAACTTGCACAAGGCCATCAGTTTAGAATAAGAAGGAACCATGCAAGTACGACCATACTGGCTCCTAGGAAAAGAGCAGCAAAATAATTTGGGAGTAAAAGAATAATCTCATTCATATAACCAAATGTCTTAAAATATTCATTGTGAAAAATCACTCCATACAAATTTTTTTTTTTACTTAAGCCATAAAATGGTCAACTCTACCCATCTAAACCAAGGCAAAGAAAAAGCTACACTTCTTATGAACCAGGCAACAAAGCACATCCCAACAAATGCTAAGGTGCTCTTCAAATTCTTTGTTGTATGTTTCATCTATCAAATACTAAATCCATAACCCTTACTTAAGGGACACAGAGCAACATAATGGGAAATGAGTTTTATAGTGATAGAAAACTACTGATGACTTTATCCTCAAAATTTAGGATAACCTTATGCTACTCATTAGTGAAAGTATTAGAGAATTAAGGTAATGTAGTTTTAGTAAAATAATTTTAGTGATTAACATTGATACTGACAAAGTTTACACACCTCAAGGAATGGATAACTAACAATTCCCTTACATCCCTGCTCCTTAAGAGTGTGGACCTTGAGGACTTCCCTGGCAGTCTGGTGGTTAAGACTCCGTGCTTCCACAGCAGGGGGCACAGGTTCCATCTCTGGTCAGGGAACTAAGATCCCGCATGCTGCATGGTGTGGCCAAGAAAAAGAAAAAAGAGTGTGGGCCTTGAGCCAGCAGAATTGACAAAACCTGTGAGGAAGCCTGTTAAAAATGCAGACCCTCAGGCTCCACCCAACACACTGATTAAGAATCTGTAGCTGAACAAGATCCATAGGAGATCTGTATGCACATTAAAAGTTTGAGAAACACTGCCTTAGACACTACTTGATCACCTATGCTGTGTTTTAAGTATGACTAATGCCTGGAGGGTAAATATTTTGTGTATATGAAGAACTACATGGTGTAGATATTAAAGCAAAACAAATAACCTGTGGTAAAAATTCAATGTTTAATTTGCATCATTACTGCAGATGGGTACACTGAAATCTACTAGCCACTGATTGTACCACTGTAAGTATACCATTTACATCACAAGGAAACAGCATTCTCACTGTGTTACATCATGGGCTACACTGGTGATAGTTCTCTCTACTCTTTCATGCCTACTCTGAATTTAAAACAAAACAAAAAGCACTGCAGCTTTTCAAAAACTGATTTGGTATTGTACTGATAATTTTTATTTAGAGCAACAGTTCTCAATTTAGAAATTGGGGGAAGGGCATTTTTCGTTATCACAGTCTTACAAACATACAATGGGGAGAGGGTACTGGATGCTAGGTTTCCTGCAATGCAGTAGATGGTCTTTCACAACTTTGAACATCATGCCACACATTCTAAAAAGCCAAATTTTACACAGAACTCCATTTTATACATAGACAAAGTATGTTTTGCACAATTTTAGTTATATACCAAATTTTTCTGGAAGGCAATCAATTACACTTAGTTTTGTTTGGAAATCTTTTAACAGTATATCCTTTTTGGATAACCACATTATCACAGAAATGCCCTCTTGGTATTTTAGTTATCAACTCAACACACTTGATCTTTATTCAAAACTGTCATGTTCATGGCAATTTTAGGTACAGATGCAGGCACTTGACTACTTTATTATAGCTTCAAATATAGAATACCCAAGCATTTATAAATTAATATACATGTTATTTTTATCATAAATTACTTTATTTCTCCTCCATATTGCATAATTCTGATATAATGTTGACTTTTAAAAATTATATATGTAGTTAAATTGTTACATAGGAATTTCATTTTAGGATAATACTTTCCCAAATAGTTATTACTAAAAGAGGCTGATGGGACTGACGGGGGTAAGAGCCACTGCATTAAGAGACCATAAACTATCAATATAAATAGAGAGCATTTTTATATCATAAGTCTAAGATGTCTTTCCCATCAGATCATGAATTTCTGGAGGGTAAACGATCTCACCCTCCCTTTCTACATTTCATACAGGAACACAGTGCGTTGCATAAATGCTCAATAACCCGTCTGATGAATTGAAAGCTTATTCTACTGGGTTATTCTTTAACCACCAAGGAATACTGTGACCTAAATCCTAAATGGAGTCAATATGTATGGTTTATTCCCTTTTCATAATCCACTTCTGAAAATGTTTTTCTTCTAAACTGTAAAATCTACTTTTCACAAAATCCCAACAGTGTAGTCCTAAATTGTTTGTACTTCACAGGTACCTAACAAATTGGTTCTTTCCAACTCTGCCAAGATTCTGTGACATCAGATGGCATAAATTGGTCATAAGAATTTAACAACATAATTTACAAACTAAACCAAAAGAAACTTTAAAAAATTACATCTGACAAATGTTTAATCCCTAACACACCTTTCATACCTTGTGTTGCAATAGGGGAAAACCAAAATAAAAAAATTTTTTTTTTGGCAATAGTGACTTGCTTAGATAGATCCTTTGACAAAATGCATCTTTGTGAACTTATCTTTTGTTGCTTGGGCCTGTAATTGTGGGAACTGTGGGAATTGTGAGAAGTTCCTAATTCTTCCCAATAAAGGTAAACAAAGATGAAATGATAGAAGTGTGCCCTGCTTTTATGCTTACAGACAACTGGGCAACCAAATCACCACCATTCCTCAAGAAGGTGAGAAAATTTGTACTGAAGTATATGTAAGACCACAAAACCTAAGTATCTAATGAGAAGCCAAGTGACCAAACTAAAGAATTCTTTTTATCAAGCAAAGTTGACTTTTAGGAAACAACAAAAAATAAGAATAAAACTGGATAACCAGGAATAACACAAAATAGATGTGAAAAATGTTTTCATTTAAAAACTTCTGTTACTGCTGTCATGCCCTCTAAATACTATGATGGCAGGACTGGTTCTAAAATTTAGAAGCATGGGCAGTCAGCCCAGATTTATTGCTCACTTATCAAGCCCATGTTTGTTGTGCAAGTGTTATTTATAGAGTCACATGCTAGAGGCTGTTCCCAAGCTAGCCAAACCTACACGCTTAATTGACCCTAGGAACAATGATACATTATTCAAGCTAATCCTTCCATGAGCTACAGTTCCTAAGCCACAACCATATGCTTTTTATATTTGTATATGTCTACCATGAACTATTTTTAGAACCCTCAAAAGTTAAGAGATATGCACATACTATAATTTCTTGATAAGGATGAGAAAACTTACACACTTTGCTTCTATGACAACAGTTTCTATAATTACTGGAAATCAATATCTTATATTGAACTTTAAATAACTGGACTATCACTAAAGGCTTAAAGATCGGTTAAAATTATGAACAAGTGTAGGCAGAAACACATAAAAGCAAACGGGACAATTGATTATACTCTAATCTACAAATTGTATAACCACACTGCAATCTGACCCTATAGCCTTAGGTGAATAAAATTAGTATTTGCTCATAAGTATGAAATCAATTTAAACACAAACTTAACCATGTTGCCATATAAGAGTGACATGCTTATATACATCTCCCCTTGGAAATGATTATTCCCTAAGGAAGGGGTAGGATGGAGCAGTTATGAGAATAAGGCCAAAGCTATAGTGGAGGCTTCTTAAAACACACACAGTTCTTTCAATCCTGATCCCATGTGGCTTTTATCTGTAGTATGTTCAGCAACATTCTTTCGATAATGACTGAGAACATTCTCCCCAAAAGTTCAAAAAAAGTGTTCGTCCTTATTTCATGTTATAGAAAATGACAGATGTCAGCACAGTATGAATTGAGGCTCATAATTTTGTTAATAGAACAAAGACCAGAATTCAAGTCTCTTGATTCTCAATTATAAGGTCTACCTAGATTCTTTCATAAGAGTCATCTTAAAAAAAGAAAGGAAAAAAGAAATGGCTGAATGGCAGAACTATGACCAAAAATTAAAAAAAAAAAAAAAAAAACTCTAAGAAATATTAAGACACAGAACATCTATAAACATTATTCAAAATACAGTCCTGAAACTACCTGGAAGACTTATTAGCTCCTCAGTATTTTTAAGCACAATAAGATTGGAGAATAATTTATCTAACATCTTTCCATATTCTTTCATAATCTGAGATCCTTACATACAATAAGACATTTATTTACCATAAGAGCTAGATGAGGAGGAATACAATCTCTTCTAAAGATGGTTGATAATCTTCTCACATTCCACTGTTATCCTTAAAGTGATATTCCTCAGCAAATACTGTTTCAAATGAAACTATATGTCAGATGTCAAAAAGAAGTAACTTTCTTATACATGTTAAAGACCTTGGCAGTATCATCCTTTCATTTTATAATTGTCAGTCTAGGGGTAAAAAAAACAAAACAAAACCCTGTGAAGGTAAGGCAACAAATCTGTTGAGTACCAACTCTGACCTCATCTACCACGACATGACTTAGGCCTGAGGCCCTCAACCAGGGACCAAGGAAGACAGGTTTAGGCAGTCAAACAAAGCTATAATCAGCCTTCTGTATCTCATCAGATGCAGTTGGCCTCCAAATAAGGATCTGTTCAGTCTGTTGGCTCACGTGTCTACCGTGAGGAAATCACATTAAGTTACAAAGCTGGAACCATATTCATTGCATATTTATGGCTACATTCAAGTTTTCAACTGTTATCAACAGAACAGGGCTTCAGCCACCCAAAACATTAACACAGGATGAGTCTAACAGTCTAGGAAACATTTCCCAAGTGGTAAATCACCAGGAAAGCAGTTAACAATATCCACAATAAACACTTTTAAGCAAAGTAGGCAAATGGCACGACTTTTAACATAAACCCCAGGACCTCCTACCACCACCATTTTGATGGAAATGATACAGTGAAAGAACCTTATATATATATTTTATTCTTACATATGTATTTTCTTTTAATCACAAGTTGCTTTAAACAATAGTTGGATAACACTGTAGAATGTCTTCAATCATCTAAAAAGAGTCTTACTGAAATTAGCAAAATAACTTGGGGAAAGACCCCAAAATCTAAAACAGTTAAATTTATAAACTCTACACCCCATTTTCAGAATGAATAGATATAATGCACGTTGAACAATGAGAGATGGTTTCTATGCAAATAAATAGTAAGCATAGAGTCTTAGTCTTAACTGCATTTCATTAAATGTTATATAAAACCTTTTAATTTCATGTCTTGTTATTTAATTGCAAGTTGTCATTTTAGGGCATGCTGGTTGCTCAGATAACTGAAATTTTAGTAATGCCTTCAGGGGTTTCACAAGGGGTTTCTCAGAACAGAAAGCAGAACACTGGTGGAAAAGTGCTACATTTATTATTTAACTTGAGACTTAAGGTACCCAATCTCAGTCAAGTCTTTCAACTTTTCTGGACCTCACCTTCAGTAGCTGTGATATATGACAGGCCTCCATTTAATAAGAACCGATACTTCACTTTTTGAACACCTACTGTACAAAAACCAAGCATTTTATCCATATGGCCATTTTCAAAGTAAATAAATATCTGATGGCAACACTTGGAAAAATTATCTTGAATGGAGTGATAGAACCACTTAGCTAAATTAAGGTTATTGGTAAAACTAATAATAAATAAATGAATAAGTTTTACGTGAAGGACTTGTGCAGGTACTAATAAGGTGGTTTGCCAGGCCTGTGTATTTTAAATGTGGCAAAAGGGAAGTAGGACTCTTTCATTCATGGCCAAGTAGACACCCAACCTTTCTTCCATCCAGTAAGTTCTCTTTATACGGTCATGCCATGCTGCTAAATTTTTTTTTTTTTAATTAAAGAAAATAAATGCTAAACAGTCATCCAACCCAGGTTCACCTTATTAGGTAGAGCTGACTTACATAGACTACTCAGTAGTCTAGCTACACTAAATTTATAAATACAGATTAAATGTCTCCTTTCTGTCTCCTCTGGGCTTACTAAAAGAAGAAAAAAAAAAAAAACCCACTTTATGAATTGCCTAGTTCACCAGAATCAGAACATTTTTGCTCAGGCTGAAAACTAGGATTCAACTTGGTTTTTCTAAGTTGCAACTGAAATGTGATCCTGTCAGTGAAAATACAGTTTTCTTCTTTGAACCTTCCAAGTTAAATGACTATGAAATTGAATTATACTATGAAATATATTAACACCTTTTTGAAGCAGATTTTTATGGATATTTGTAGAAAATGTTACAGTCATGGTCATTAAAAGGAAATTAACAAAAAGGTTATACTGTAAACACTAACTAACATGGTCACTTAGGGACTGTCTCAATCTTTGAACCATGCCCGTAGGCTGAATCCTCATTTTCGTGAGACACTGCCCAAAGAGTAGTTTCTTAGGTATCTAGTTTTTAGGTATTTTTTGTTTGTTTGTTTTGTTTTTTTCTTTGAGAGTTCCTGTGTACTCCCTCTACTCTGATTAAGATGAGAAATGCCCACCAGCTTACTGAGAAAAAATCCAAGGTCTAGGAATCTAAAAAGTTAATGAAGAGACTACTTACTAGATCGGGAGTTTTACTGAAATTCTCCTTCAATAACTAAAATGATTAATAACTGAAAAAGGGTCCCCAAAGCAGGAACTTAATTTGGTTATCTGTGGAACTCATTTTGTTAAACTTCTAATTCACATATAATGGACATATAGAAAATAACTGATTCTTTAACACAATATCAGAACGTACTATTGGATTTTACGGTAAGACTGAAATACATGAAGTATAAAATAAAGGTTTCTTCGTATCTTAAAAACAAAAACAAAAAAATCCCACCTCTATACAAGAGTTTTCTTAAAACATTTTGTCCACTACAACTTTGGGAAGGAGCAGCAGTTGGGTGGTAGAATGGGCTATAGCGTCTGCCTATTATGAATCACTTATATCTGTGAAATTGTGGAAAGTTTCTGTCACTATTGCTTAAGACTGACAAAACGGAGCTGTTGGACAAAGACGAACTATTAAAATGGCTTAAGGGATGGAACAGACTAGGCCTATTTGCTATTTGGAATGCTTCAGTCTATAAAGATGAAGTCCAAGTGGAGATATGATTAAAATCACAAATGGAAAGGAAAATTCCAAAGTTCTCAAAATATGAAAAACACTTCACACCTAAAGGAAAATTTCAGCCATCAAGCACTATTTCATGCCTCCATGCCTTTGTTCATATAGTACCTTGGCCTTCAATTCCTTTTTCTCCCCCACTCCTCTCCTGTCAAAAGCCTTTGAGCTGGCTCAAATGTCAGCTCCTAGGAAGGTTTCCCTGGGCTCTCCCCACCTCCACTCGACCCCTTAACAGGTCTAACTGCCCCCTCCTGCCTTCATGGAAATTTCTTTAGAATTACTACTATACTGATCACAGGGGGTCATTATGCGTACATGTTCTTCAATCTCCACTGTAATATACATTCATAAACGTTTTAAGGAACAAAAGAGGACATACACGGAATCTTGCAGATTTATGAAGCTCTATGAAGTGTGAGGCATTATTGTTTTTGAAAAAGTACGGAACCACCATAACAAATATTATATTAAGGCAGAGAAAACATCTAAGGGTCTAAGAGTTTAGTTTTATTAGCATTAGGCCAAACTCTCATTCTATTATATGAACATTTCAGATGCATAAATTAAAGTGGAAACACACCTGTATCAAGAGTTTTTATGTGATCAACCAAGTGGCATCAGCTAGAAGACCCAGTACTTGTCTAGAAGAGTTCCTCAAGATCTCAGAATTACTTAATCCAACAGACTCACATTACAGATGAGGAAAATGGCAAACAAAAGGAAGAAAAGAAGAGAAGAGAAGAGAAAAGGAGAGAAAACGGAAAAGAAAAAAACGCTGCTAGCTCAAGCAATCTTCAAAACCATGTAAAAGCCTTGCAAAAACCATCAACATTAGGTAGCATAAAAGATCCCAAATCTGCACAGCAAAAGACACTAGCAACAAAATGAAAAGACACCTATGGAATGGGAAAAAACATTTGCAAACCATATATATCTGATAAGGGGTTACTGTCCAAAATATAAAACTCAATAGCAAGAAACACCTACATAATCTAAATAAAAATGGGCAAAGGACCTTAATAGACATTTGTCCAAAGAAGATATACAAAGGTACATGAAAAGATGCTCAGCATCGCTAAACATTAGGCAAATGCAAATCAAAACCATGATGAGATATCACCTCATGCCTGTGAGAATGGCAAGCATTAAAAAGACAAGAGAATGTTGGAGAGGATATGGAGAAAAGGGAACCCTTGTGCACTGTTGGTGGGATTGTAAATTGATACAGACACTATGGAGGAGAGTATGGAGGTTCCTCAAAAAATTAAAAGTAGAACTACCATACGATCCGGCAATTCCACTTCTGGGTATTTATCTAAAGAAAGCAAAAACACTAACTCAGAAAGATATATGTACTCCTATATTTATAGCAGCATTATTTATAATAACCAAAATATGGAAACAACCTAAGTGTCCACTGATGGGTGAACAAATAAAGAAGGTGTGGTGTGTGTGTGTGAATATCATTCAGCCAAAAAAAAAAAGGAAACCCTGCCATTTGCAACAACATGGATGAACCTTAAGAGCATAATGCTAAGTGAAATAAATCAGACAGAGAAAAACAAACATTGTTATGATCTCACTTATATGTGTAATCTTAAGGGGGAAAAAAGTCACAGAAAATTACATCAGACTTGCGGTTATCAGAGGTGGAGGGGTGGTGGGGGAATTGGATGAAGTTGGTCAAAAGGTACGAACTTGCAGTTATAAGATAAGTACTAGGGATGTAATGTACAACGTGGTGACTACAGTTAACACTACTGTACGACACATATGAATGTTAAGAGAGTAAATCCTGAGAGTTCTCATCATAAGGAAAAAAAGTTTTTCTTTTTCTTTTCTTTTTGTACCTATATAAGATGATGGACATTAAGTAAACTTATTATGGTAATTATTTCACAATATATACAAGTCAAATCATTATGCTGACACCTTAAACTTACACAGTGCTGCAAGTCAATTATATCTCAATAAAACCGGGGAGGAAAATCCCAAATCTTTTGTTCTTTCAATAACCTGTTTAGGTCTGCTCTGTCTCACAAAACCTTCTTAATTACTTCAGCCCTTAATGATATTTTCTTTTCCAAAATTGTTACAGTAGTTATAGCGTGTTACTTATCATCCAATCATTTAAACATTCAACTTCTTAACACTAAGCATGGTAGTAGGTGCAGGGTAAACATAGATGAATAGAAATGTTTCACAGTCCTGAGGGATTCTATGTCTACTATAGGATGTTTGTTTGGTATGTTTAACTCACCAACTAGATTATGTTTAAAATATTTACAATTGTTTGCTTATTGTTCACAAACAAAACATTTATTTTCCTTTCTTGTACACTACATCAAGGCAGAGAATAATAAACTCAAGTTACTGATTGGGAGGAAAGAAACCCAGAATATGCATTTTATACACACACACACACACACACACACACACACACACACACACACACACACACACACACCCCAAGACTGGCTGTTAAAATTTCCTTTTAATTACCCAAAGACAGCACAACTTACTTCTACTAATTGAAGCAAACCCTGACTTATATTCAGATCATTCAGTTATGTTCTAGGCATAACTAGAATCTTTTGAATCACTAAATTGGTGATTAAATCAATACAAATAATAGAACTGCTGAAATCAAAGGGCAAACTTACATAGAACAGGACAATGTTAGAACTAAAAGGAAACTTGAGGACCGTCTGACCAATTTGTTTAATTTTATAGATGAGGAAATGGACAGATAAGAGAGTCATTTAACTCAATGCGTGCAGTGGCACTATTACACAGATTTTCTATCTCACAGAGTAGTATAGTTTCCTTTGGCAACACCCAGACTGATCTCTTAAATCAAGGAGCTTGGCCTAGAGAGGCCAGAGTGAAAGGTGCATGGGCACTGCCTTACCTGTCCAACAACTGCTAACATCAAGGTCACTGGCAGAAGCATCTACAACTGCTTTGGTGCCTATGACTCAGAGGATGAAAAACAACTCAGGACAAAGCCATTTGATCAGCATCTTATGAGTTCTTCATTAGCCAGGTGCTTACTGAAGACTGAATGTGACCAGATTGAGTATAATACACTTCACTTATCCAGGTCAATGATAAAGAAGAAAGCGTACCCTAAAAGCTACTTCACAGGTAAGTGCAAGGCCCTCTTTATTTGGACTCTCAGTTTTTGGTATTAATTTACTATTAACTACTATTTATAATCCCCTACCTTAAATTACAGGGAAAATGTCTGGAAGTTACACTAAGGCCTCTTCTGTTTACTCCTGGACACACAGCTGTCTGGCCTCCAGGTAAGTGGGCTGTGATACACTGCTTACAGGTTGAGCACTATTCTTGATCTTCTTGAAGTCCAATTTTCCCTCACTTTGTAAATGACAAAATTGAGACTCCTGATGGTCATTCAACCACCTGCCTGAAATCATGACCCTAAGTGGGTGGTAAAGGCAGAACTAGAATTCAAGTCTCCTGTCAAGCAACTTTTCTCTCCACAACCCCAACCCTCTCTCATACCACAAAAAAAAAACAAAAACAAAACCTAAACCCAAGCCAAACAATATTGCCTGGACTACAGTTCATTTGAAACACCTACTGAACACTACTAAGTCAAGGTACTGCTGACATCAAAATGAGCAGGACATGGTCCCTGACCTGGAAAAGCTTCCTTTCAGTGGGGAAGATCCATTAAGATAAAATTTTAATAAAAAATGATAGAAAGGGAGGCTCATGGTGTTTGTGGAAAGGTTCCTGGTCCAACCTAGGGATACAGAGGACACACAGAGGAGATAACCTCTGACCTGAGTGCTGAAAAATCTATAAAATTAGCTTGTTGATGAGGCTGGAAAAGCATTCCACAAAGAGGGGGGAAACACAGGCTAAATCACATAAGTGTGGTTTTTGTCCACTTAAATAAAAGAGCTGGAGTAGATTTTAGTTAAACCACTCTGGCTGAAAAAGATTTAACATGACTCTAGCAATCAAATATGTCTCCAGACATTACTAAATGCCCCCTGGGAGAGAGGGGACAAAACCTACCCTGGTTGAGAAGTACTGCTGTAGACTTAAGAATAAAGATCATGTTCTATTCAACTTTGTAGTACCTCTAGTTCCTAAGAGTCCCTTATATGTTCAATAGTGTTGATTCAGCTAAGCTTTTTTGTACCTGTTATATTAAAATGTTATCATTTAACAAATACTAGGCTAATGGATATAGATATATACATATATATGCATATATATACATATATACACATATATACATATGCACATATATACATATATACACATATATACATAAACATGGAAGAATTTTAAAAATAAAAATAGATCTAGGAATACATGAATCACCAGGATAAGGATGGCTATATACCTCTAGAATATACACAGAACATCTGTAATATTAATAAGAACAGATATGGTTCAATTTCCACTGCAGGAGAGATTATTAGAAAACACTAATGATCTTAATACTTATAAGTCCCTATTAACTCTATATGGCAGAAACATTTACTGATCACCAAAAAAAATCCCCAAATGCTCCCCCACACTTCTATGCCCCTTACAATGAGGAGCAATCTAGTAACTTGTTCTTGCCAGTAGGCTATGCTAAGTTCTGTGTTTCAGGCCAAAGAATAGAGCAACATGTATGAATTTTCCAGGTTTCTCTGCCCTTTGTGTGATAACAATGAAGGCAATGTGTCATAATGGCAGTCACAAGAGAGATACATATTGGGATGCCTGAATCACCACTAAGAAGGAAGCACCCTGGAAAGCACCAAATCAAAAAATATCTTGTGAGTGAGAAATAAAGCCCTTAGACACTGAGATTTTTGGGGTCATTTGTTACCCAGCATAACCTAGCCTGTCCCAATACAAAATACAAAAAAATGCTGTTAGTATCTACAACATGTCCATTCAGATGTTTGAGACATGAGAGTATGTACTTCCTGAAGAATCTTTATGGGCTCTAAACTCACCTATGACACACACACAAAATAAGTGTTCAAAAATTTTCACTATGAACACTATCTTTAATCTAAAAGATAAGGAAGGACATGAATAGACATTTCTCCAAAGAAAACAAATGGTCAATAACCACATGAAAAGATGTTCTACATCATCATTATCATAGCCATTAGGAAAATACAAACCCAAACCACAATGAAATACTACCTTACACCCATTATGATGCCTACTATCAAGAAAACAGAAAACAAGTATTGGCAGGGATGTGGAACAATTAGGAACCCTTGTGCATTGCTGATGTGAATGTAAAACTGGTGCAACCATTGTGAAAACATTTGGCAGCTCCTCAAAAAAAACTTAAACATAAAATTACCATATGATCCAGCAGTTCCACTTCTGGATATACACCCAAAAGAACTGAAAGCAGGGACTCAAGCAGACATGTGTATATCAATGTTCATAAGCAGCATTATTCACAACAGCCAAAAGGTAGAAACAACCCAAGTGTCCATCAACACATGAATGGATAAACAAAATGTGATGTACGCATACAGTGGAATATTATTCAGCCATAACATACAAAAAAAAAAGAGGACAAAAACTGTATTATTCTACTTATAAGAAGGACCTAGAATAGGAAAATTCATAGAGACAGAATGCAGAGTAAAGGTTCCCCCACTCCCACCTCCCATGGGGAGAACGTTATGTTACTGTTATGTTAATGTAATGTTATGTTACTGTTTAACATAATAGGCACAGAGTTTCCATTTGGGATGATGAACAAATTCTGGAAATGGATATTGATGATGGCTGCATAACATTGTGAATGCACTTAAACACCACTGAACTGTGTACTTAAAAATGGTAAATTTTATGGTATGTATGTTACATACCACAATTATAAAAAAAATTTTAAAGGTAAAAAATTAATCATGCAGACTATTTGCCGTTTCTTTCTCCTTCACAACCTAAGGCCTGGTGAAATTCTTCTAAATGTAGTAATGAACCACAGTTCCAATCCTGTCTACCAAGAACTGCCTCAAAGGAAGTTCAGTGAACTTGCAAACAGGGAAAAATTCATGAAAATCAAGATCTCTATGCAATCTCTACTGACTTCATAAATCCACTTGATACCAGTGGCATTGGTAGTAGCCTTTGACAGCTACAAACAAGTACGACAAGCAAGTAAGGCATCTGAAATTCTTGATGAACTAAAGTAGAGCTATAAACAATGAGCTCTAGCCACAAAACTAGAAAAGTAGACACAAAACCAGAAAGACCAGCCTTGTGGACAATCAACAATGAGATATACTCCCTTCAGGTAAAGGTTTCAGGCTCGTTTCATACCCAAGAGGCATAATTTTAATTGACTCTGAAAACAGTGGATTTGGGCACAAGACAAAGTAGAATATTAAGCTATGTAGGGTGAAAAATTGGGTACATAATTCTGTGACAGTCCCACACAATCATCAAAATCAAGTAATAAGCATCTCTTAATGGAATCCTAAAGCCATTAAAAGTGGTAAACATACTCTATGTAGATTGAAAAATGGTCTGATAATTTCATCAAAATAAAGAAAACAAAATTTCACACTATAATTACAACTACTGTTTAGACATGTTTTCATAAGTAAGCGTGGACAAAAAATACGCAGGTGTAAGAATTTTTCAAGGATTAAAGCATACAGCAGACCAGTATACAGGTATTTTCAATTACTGCAGGCCACGCACAACTACAGACACTGTGGGAACTACAAAATAAATACCGCAAGATAGAACCTCTGCTCTCTTGAGGATGCCATCTAAAGGGAGAAAGAGTTATCTAAAGGAAGAAAGAGAGTTGGATGAAACTGTTAAATAACCAAATACATTGTTTAACTCAGGCTTAACTAAAGCTATCTGTCATTAGATTTTATATCTCAACAATTTGCCACACAGATAATTGAGCACTAAGCCATCAGTTTTAAAGTTCCCAAAATACTGGTTGGCAATACTTCAGTTGGCCAAAGATCAAAACATCCTGAGACTTCTTGTATGACAGACAAAAGACACTAAAATGACACTCCTAATTTCTCTGGAGAGAAGTGAGCACACTGCTTGCAATCTCTTTCTTAGCAAATAATAGCAGGAGTTAAAAAACTGAAATGTAAAGAACGCTAGTTTGTGTTCTCCTCCAGTCTCACTGTATCAAGGTTCATGAGTTCTCCCTGGCACTGATCAGCTGGCCCCATGGCCATCTTCTTACATCATTTCTGACAGCGTTTCCTATTTATTTAGCCTTGAGAAGTTGTATGCAGTGATAGCCTCATGTCCCTCCACAGGATTGTCTTGGTGCTGCAATATCGCCCAGTAAAATACATTCTTTCATTTGTTCAATTACACAATGAAGGTTCCTGAGCACCAATTATGGGCAAAGCCGTCATGTGGGAGTGACATAGGGTACAGAATAAGGGAGATTCAGTCCCCAGCCAGAGTCCTAATACTCAACAGAGTAAGGGCTAGGAAGGAAATAAATTTAATGTTTTATATAACTGCAAACAAAAGCAATCATTTTAACTTTCCCGAACAAATTCTTCCCACTTTTCCATGATCACAAAAGCAATATTAAATATTTACATGCCCCCGCCCCCCTTTTTAACCTCCTATACTCAGCAATAACAAGTTTGGCCAATCATTTCACATCCATCTTAATTAAAAGACTTGACTCCCTGCCTCACAGGCCACCTTCCATACAAGCTGCTAGGCCAGCTTCCCTTAAACACAATTCATATCTGTTCTCTCCCCTTCCTTTACAACAATAAACCTGGCTTCCCCTTTCATTATCCCTTGGCTTAACCCTTAATCTGACAACCCACCGCGGCAATATCTCATCAGCTTCTTTTCTCTCTTGAAGATATAATGTCAATTTCTTATCCAGCACACACACAGGTCATGCTCATCTTATTCCATCTCTCTGTACAAACCACGCCTCTTCTTTCTATCATCCTATAGCACCTTCAAATTCTGACTCCAAAACAGCTCCATTACCTGTGCAATAAAAAAATGTAATTTGTTTTTGTTTTTAAAAGTGGATTTATACAATGATCAGGAACAGGCAGAAGATGAGTAAAGACATTTAGTAAGATAGTATTTTAAAAGGCATATCAAATACTAAATACTCTAAAATGGTTCTAGTGTTGCACAGCTATCCCAAAATTGACACCAACAATGAGTAGGTACCATTAACTCTTATGGGATCCTTAAGCTTGGCACATTAATGCCATCCCAAAATCACCAGTGTGTGGTACACAGGGAGCACACGGGACTTACTGAACTGAATAAACCACTGCTAAACCATGTCTTAGTTGCAGGTCTTGTTTTTTCAGTTCTTTTCTATTATACAAGATCTTTCAGAGAGAGAAATTAAATCCAAACCTATTTTCCTTTTGCAGAAACACAGGCTGTCATAAATGTACACTTATGTCAGCTTTGAAACCAATGGTCTTCTTAGGCTCACAGAAAGCCCTGAAACCAGGTATTTACAGATAAGTCAGACATTACTTGCAGTTTAGAGATCAAAGCGGCACTCTCTTATGATTCAACTAAGAAATACTAAGTTTCCCAAGTTTAAGCATGCTCTATTATTTTCAGATGTTATGAAATGGGCTAGAGTTTAAAACACACTAAAGACATTCAAAATTCTTTTTTTCCCAATACAGACTGAACGGTATTTTAATTATTCTAAATAATCAAGGGTAGCCAAAGTTAGTACAGACTTATAAAATTCACAAGAATGCTTTAAAAGCTTTTAAAAGACTTTTCTAAAGCTTTGTTTTGCTGAAATTCCACAATATTCTCACGTAATTTCTAAAACATAAATAGTAAATGTTTTCCTTCTCCTTTTCATGACTATCATTCTAAGTTTTTTTTTAAATAATCAGTTTTTAAAGTCCATGGTATGGCTGGCAGAGATACTATGTGGCTAATATTAAACATAAATACAGGTTATAAAATTTTTGGTAATAGCTGTTGAGTGAGTTTTAGGATAATTCTTTGGTGGAATAAAAGGATGGTGGAGAAAAAAAAGAGCTTCCTAAAAACCTGAAAAATAAAAATAAAACACCACCACAGACGTTCTGCCTGTTTAGAAGTCATTCTCAGAGGCAGAGATCCAATGCTAAAATTGAGTTCTGCCTGTATTTCTTATTCAATCAGTTGGTCAAGTTATTTAATCTCTTTGAACCTTAAGTTTCTTCATTTGTAAAATAGGAATGATGCCCACCTTCTTTAAGTGTAGCAGGTGTTCAATGTTAGTTCATTTCCTTTCAGGTCTGGATTTATTTCAGCAATTTAATAATTTCAAAAGGTGGAAGAGACCTAGAGAGATCATTAACACCAGTACTCTAGTATGTGCACTCCTTAACAGTAAGAAATCACTTAATCGTTTATCTCTCTACAGTGCCAAAACAGGGACTAGAATTTACATCTAGAGATGACTAGACGGAGTGTTCTACTATATTACATTATAAATCCTCACGGGTCTGTGTTGAGGATTATATGAGAAATGCAGCTAAAGCACATAGCATATAGTGCCTGGCTAAATACTCGATTATATTTTAGTATAGGGTAATGGTTAAGAGTATGGCCTTTGGTGTCAGACTGACAGAGCTAGAATGCTGACACAGCCATTAGCTATATAATCTTGCTTGAAATGTGCCTTAGTTTCCTCATTAATAAAATGGGGATAATAAGAGTTGTTGTGAGAATTCACTGAATTACTCCACATAAAGGATTTCAACCAATGCCTGGCACATAATAAACACTCAACAAATGCTAGTCATTACTGTTACTGTTGTTGATATAATTTAGAACAAATCATGGCCTTGAAATTCACCTAAATACATTAAAAACCAAATGAATGAATAAAAGCCAATTTCGTTCAACAATATTTGAACATAAACTATTGGGTGTTGTATTGGAAGAGAAATGAAAGATACAGCCCCAACAAAGGGTACAAGTTTCAGAACGGAGGCAAGCACAGAACCTCAATTCTCTGTAATATGTAACAGAACAGAAGTACCTTACTTAATCAAACCTAGGATCCCATGAATTGTAAGAAGTACCCTAATTTCAGAGGTTAAAATATGAAAAATATACATACTAGAATTGAAGAAATGCTACAGGAATAAAAATGAGTGAAGTTAATGCTACAGAAGTTGAGATGGGAAGGTTCAAATATTGTCAATGCAAGCTACACCAAAAAATTTGCACCAGTATCTGAGCTGGAGCCGAGTCTTAAATGATAAAATAATAATTAGGAGAAGTTGGGGAGACCAGAAGGATAAGCAGCCCAAATAGTGGCAACATGCCATGCAAAGTTACAAATGCATGAACAAGCATGGTCTCTGCAGTGCAACTGATTGGTGGTGCGTGATGGGTAGGGGGAGAGGGCGAGGAGAAGAGGTGGTAGATAGAGATGAGGCTAGAAAGCAGATCTGGGGCCAGGCTATGAACCTCAACCTCTAGGCTGGCGGTTCCACTGACTTGTACAAGGGCATTACTTATATGTGACTTAACTAATTTAACTAACCAAACTAATTCCTTGACATACCTGACTCAACTAACTCAACCTAACTGACTTTTGATTAAGTGACTTATCTTAACTACCTGGGTCAGGGAAAAGGGCTTCTCTTCTCTCTCTCTCTCTGGTGGACCATGGCTTTGCACAACCACTTTTGTCCTGAAAGACTCCCGAATATTCAGGCATCAAAACACCACAAATTTTGAAAAGCATAAAGAACAAGAGGAGTAAGCAGGAGAATAGGAAAAGTAGAAATACATATAAGGCAGCTTGGACGTGAGAGTAAGAATCCTGAATTTATGAAGTATTATTAATCTTGTCCACCAACTGAAGACCTGTAAGGCTTGCTGTGTTTTGATTTTGAACAGTTCAAACAAATATGGTCAACATTTTACAAATATTTCATGACTCACAGATGAACCTATTTCTTCATGCTTCCTAATAATCTTTCTTTACCTTCAATTTTTTTTCTCAGTTCAATATTTATGGTTTCTAGGGCTTAACTTTCCAAGGTGAAAGACTTAGATTATACATTTATTACATGCTTCTTTTCAAGTTGGTTATATTTAACATAAAAATGGACACTTTGTTCCACAGATTATACATTTATTACATGTTTCTTTTCAAGTTGGTTATATTTAACATAAAAATGGACACTTTGTTCCACACTTGAAGACAACTTCTATGGGGTCCCGGCTGAGACAGGTCTTAGGTATCAGTGGTGTTTCTGGTACACTAGAACTCCTTCCCAAACTCTTTGAAGAAATTATTCACATTTTCCCTCTCCTCCTCCCTACAAAGAAATACTTGCTTGTCCACTCAAAAGGCATATAAAACCAACATGTGTATCTGGGATTCTGACCAATTATAGGAAAACACCGTAAGCGCTGAGTCTACTCCAATCATTAAGCAGAGTACTTCTATTCTTAGGAAACAGCAGGGTTTGGTTCAGTTGGCAACACTCCTGGCCTCTGGATCAAGAGGTCACAGTCTCACGTTTCAAATAAGAACTCCAGTTTACAACTCTTGCTAACACTCCTGCAGAATAATTCAAGAGGGATTAAATGACAGTTCCATCAGAAACCAAGTATCCAGTAAAACTTCAAATCTAGAAATATAATATGGAAATAAAATGAACACACTAATCTTTCTTTTAAGCAAAAGACTGTAACTTAGAAATAGCAGAAAGGGAAAGGAGGAGAGAGAGAGAAAGAGAGAGAGGGAGGGAGGGAGGGAGGGAGTGTGTATGTGTGTTTTGGCCAAAGGTAGGATAAATGAATTATATTTCATAACTATATTGACATTTGCTTTTAACACTGCCCTGTTCCAAAAAGGGTAGCGTAACATCTGCAATAAAGATTTTATTAAAAGTAAGCTTCTGGTCTTTAAATATTTCTATTAAATAATTTAGATTTATACTAGGGTTGTGAGCTAAAAATATAGGAAAAATTTTTGCAGAAATGAGAGGCCGTATCAAGTGATTTCATGTAGACAATCCACAAGCACACAACTGAGACAGGGTGGCACCAAGTGATTAACAGCCCTTTACAAAAATAGATAAATAATGTTGCAATACATGAGCTCTCATTTGAAACACTAGGCTGTATTCCTGAAAGCAGAAACTTATTCTGTACTTTAAAAATAGGCATCCCAGTAAAATCAATAAGCCTTACTTAAAATTCATACACCAGGTGTCTTAATTTAAAGATTAGAGGTCCTAATATGGCACAAGGTAAATTTCCTAAATAAAACTATTTTTTTCCTACTTAAAATTATGTAATGAAATATTTTACTCCCAGGTAAATAATTCAGCCCTAGGATAAAACTATATAACTTGAACTAATTTTGTACATAGTTGGGAAAAAATTATCTATGTGTGTGAGTGTAAATAATCTTTTATAATGCCATGAATTTTCAGTTTTCATTTTAAATAGGTTTGTCTGGTATCAGTATTTTCAGCATTCAAACAGCTTTAGTTATGAACTCTTGATCACAGGTCTGGAGCCAGAAGGCATCCATAAGGTCATCCTGCCTCTTCTCACACTGGACTGCCAATGTTGGAATGCCCTCTATCACACACTTGCTTATTCTTTAAACGTCTTTATAATAAAGGTCACTTTATCTTAATCAGGTACTCTAAAAGAAATGAATCCTATTGCTTAACATCCCTAGATGTGGGAAATTCCAACTAGGACAATTCCATTAAGAAAGTCATAATGAGTGTCAATATGAATTTGCTACTCTTTTCACAGTTATTACATGAAGGCAGAGGAACATGAGCCTAACTCAAATCCTTATCAAATTCTAATCCAATGTGTAAGAACTAACACGTAATTTGTTCAACTAAAACACTGGTTTTCAGATAAAGCAAGGTGTCTAGGTAACCTCTTCTCCCTTAGTATCTATAGCGTGTGACCTGCTCTTAGCAATAAACAAAGCTGGGTAATAAAAGACAACATTTATAAGGTCCTTTACAGTTTATGTAGTACTCTTGCATGCATTATCACAAACACATAAACTAATGAAGGGACCTTAAATCAGCAGCAGCTGGGTGGTGGGGAGGAAGTGTCGCTAAACTTCAACATCTGTAAAATGAGGATCCACTCATGTCACAGTTTGATGTATGTATTTAATGATATGAAAGAGTACAGTCTCCCTCAGTATCCTCAGGAGACTGGTTCCAGAACCCCCTCAGATACCAAAATCTGAGGAGGCTCGTCTCTCATTTAAAATGGCATCATATTTGCATATAACCTACACACATCCTCCCGTATACTTTAAATCATCTCTAGATTGCTTATTAATACCTAGCACAATGTAAATGCTAGGTAAATAGTTGCTGATGCATGGCAAATTCAAGATTTGGTTTTTGCAACTTTCTGTAAAATTTTTTTCTGAAAATTTTCATTCTTCGGAGATGCTGGAACCCGTGGATATGAAGGGTCAACTGTACGTGTATAAGCATATGTTCAATCTGAAAAGTCTTTTCAGTTAATTCAACAACTATTTAGTAAGTAGAATCATATATCAGAATCACTCTGGAAGCTTTTGAAAGAGTAGATAATTCATCCTTTCTGGTGTCATTTCTTTTAAGGAACATGGTAAAGAAATTAAAACATCCTAGTTTAATTCAACAAGTGTTTATTGATCACCAAATGAGTATAAAATATTGAATGAAACTCTGATAAATACAGTGTAGATTTAGCTCAGTCTACAAAAAAAACCGTGTAGGACAAAAACAAAAAATGTTTATGATCGTAAAGAGATTTAATAGAAAGAGCTCACGCGATGGAATGACACAGGCCTGGATAGGTGAATCTGTAAGTTACTTCACCTCTTCAAGGCAGAGGCCCAATCTATAAAATAGGAAACACCTACAAGATTATGGAGAGGACTAAATGAGATAAAGTATGGTAAGTACTCATTGTTAAGTATTCACACAGCAAGTATTGAAGGCATGTAACTTTAAAGCACTAATAACAAATGTAGTATATAAAAAATTTTTGCATGCTCAAAAGGAAGTTTCTGTAACTGTTTTTTCTTTGAAATTTAATATAAATATAAATCACTATCCTACTCACAAAATATTAACATCCTTCCATACAGTGGAACAAACAAAGCAACTAAACAATCATCAGCAATTTGCATTACTGCTGACAATGGGCCAAAAAAAAAAAAAATTTAAGTTGTATTTGACAATCAGAACAGTCCAAAATTAAAACTGACTGTAAAGAAAAGATTCTGAAAATATGGCAAGTGTCTGGGACTACTATGCTGTGACTCTGACAAATAAATTGGCTCTTCTCTGAGAGGCTGAAGCCTCTCTTTTTTTGGCTCTCAGGGACAGCGACTGCCTCTCAGTTTCTGTGCTACAGAGGAGTTACAAATGAGAAAGAGCTGAGTTAAATCTCCAATTTCTTTTTTCTAATATTTATCTTAAGCTTAATAGATAATAAACAATTAGTGATATGTTAGTATTTTCTCATACAAAATATTTCTTAGAATCAGTTTGTATTCTTAACAAAACCATACCCCCAAACTAATCACTGATTCTTTATCTAGAAAGGTCAGCCCTCTCTTTTCTAACTCCCTTGGCCCTAAATACCAATTCCGTCTTAAATTTCTACCTACATCCCTTAATGTCACTGTTAGAGCTCTTTTACTTTTCATTTTCCTTTACAGTTAAGTCACAATAAGAAAAATCCCTCCTTTAAATATACCCCTCCTATTGCCAACATTACTGTTTTTGCTTAATGGCGGTATTTATATATTAAACTTAGTATACTTTATGCTAAAAGTAAAGCACTGTAAATACAACATCACATCAGGAAGTTAATTTAACATTTATATATAGACTGGGAATTCATGTGAATTTTTTCATTGATTTTCACAGCATCTTAGAAGTGGAAAAGTTCTTAGAAATCATATACTCCAATCCAGTAATTTTACAGATGAGGAAACCAAGGCTCCTGAGTAAGTAATTAGCCACCCAGCCATATTACTAAACATTTATTATATGCCAGACACTAAGCTAAGTGCTTGAGACACATAATGGTGAACCAACTGGGCCTTGTAATATCCAGTGGGGGAGACAAGTAACGAGGTAACTGAAATTCAAGAGGGAAATTTTTTTACCAGACATAGGATTTTACTAAAATCACACGTTGTCAAGTTACAAAACCATTCACAAATAAAGCAAAGTCAAAAAAGGACTCAATATTCAGTATAGAATAAAATCCTCTTCTATCTAATCCTATCCATCCCATCCTTCAAATACAACCAAAGACCAAACTCTTCTACAAACCTCTAACAACTCAGCACAACCATCTCTTCTTTTTCTGGGTTACTAACCTAGACTATCTAGGGCTTACCACATTGCTTGGCAATCAACTACACATTTCCTTGTACCATTTTTATTTCACACACCCTGCCTCCTAAATGAGACAGGGACCACTTGGTTCTCAATCCGTATGTTCCGTAGCTCCAAGCACGGTGCTGAAGCTTTCTGAAGGCATCAAAACAGATGAAGATAACTCAGTGCTTCCAAAATGACTGGGAATGACACTGAAAAGCAATTCTCAACATTTTCTGGTGAGCAGTTAGTATGTGCTGGCACTATGCTAGGTGCAGGGGGATACAATATCAACAGGTTGTAAGTGAAAACATACTCCTGATGCAGAAACGTTCATGGGAGGCCAGAAGAGGGGACTCCCAAGGCAGACTTGGGGCTAGGAAAAATCTAGGAAGACACTCTAGGGTAATTAATTAACATCTTGAGCTGAACCTTGAAGGAATTTGTATTTCATTTAAATAGTTCCTGGGGGACTTCCCTGGTGGCCCATTGGTTAAGAATCCATCTTGCAATGCAGGGGATGCCAGTTCGATCCCTGATCAGGGAACTAAGATCCTGCATGTCGCGGGGCAACTACGCCTGCATGCGGCAACTCCTGAGCCCTCGCACCGCAACAAAAGATCCCGCGTGCGGCAACTAAGACCTGATGCAGCCAATCAATCAATCAATAAAAAGGAATGTGTGGCAATATTTAAATAAATAATAGTTCCTTGAAAAGGGCTAGGGGGTCCGAGGGCAAAGAAATACAAAAAGCAGTTTCCCAAAAGCTACCATTTAGTAAAATATAGAAACGTCGGGCTTCCCTGGTGGCGCAGTGGTTGAGAATCTGCCTGCCAATGCAGGGGACAAGGGTCCGAGCCCTGGTCTGGGAAGATCCCATATGCCGTGGAGCAACTAGGTCCCTGAGCCACAATTGCTGAGCCTGCGCGTCTGGAGCCTGTGCTCCACAACAAAGAGATGCCACGACAGTGAGAGGCCCGCGCACCGCGATGAAGAGTGGCCCCCGCTCGCCACAACTAGAGAAAGCCCTCGCACAGAAACGAAGACCCAATACAGCCATAAATAAATAAATAAATAAAATTTTTTTAAAAAAAAAATATATATATATATAGAAATGTCCTAAAACTCAACTTAGGTCACAGAACTAGGAAATTTCTCTCAATTTTAACTACCACAATTAAGAAACTCATTATTTCACTCAATCTAATTGTGAAATTCAAGAGGATTATTCAGCGATTAGGGTGCCATTTTTAAAAGGCCTAGTAATTTGGAGGTCACCCTATAACGACACTTTTCTCTTTTTCCTTTTAGTCTATGTTGTTGACTATCATGGGTTGTTTTGTGGGGGGGGGGGGTTTGAGGGGAGTTGTAGAGACATAGTAAGTTAGGAAATAACTCACCTTTTATAGATAATGTCTGTGACTAGAAAACCATTTCAAATATCCTAGATCAGGGGTCCCCAATCCCCAGGTACTGGCACTGGTCTGCAGCCTGTTAGGAACCGGGCCGCACAGCAGGAGGTGAGCGACGGGTGAGCAAGCGAAGCTTCATCTGCCGCTCCCCATCACTCTCATTACTGCCTGAACCATCCCCCCACCCCAGTCCATGGAAAAACTGTCTTCCATGAAACTGGTCCCTGGTGCCAAAAAGGTTGGCGTCCACTGTCCTAGATTATCATAGTTCCAAATGTCAGTACTTTCAAAGAATTTGAATTAAAAGCAGATTTCAATTCTTAGAACATAATTCCTGATTTTATCAACTGATGCTCTCTTAAAATTAAAATTATAGGTATTGCTAAAAATGATTTTTCTCATTTAAAATTTTCCTGAAATTGAATCCAGAACAGTGGAAAATACAGATTTTTTTGTTAAAAAGATGGAGACAATTGCGGAACAATGCCTAAATTTTTTAAGACATCAGACTATAATACAGACAAGCTACTAAGTTTTAAAAGTTTGACACCAAAGAGTGGAAAGTTTGTAAAATTCACATATTAGAAGTGTCCTGTTTAAGATAAAACGGCTACTAATTTTACCGAGTGGATTGAAGCTCAGTGGTTTTCAATTAATCATTTGCTGTTAACTAATCAAACATAATTTCCAACCACATTTAGACAATCCAATTTCATCCCTTGATGACAAAAAACCACAATGAAACCATTTTGTTTTATTTTCTATCACTATTAAAAAAAAAAAAAACTCTATAGAGAAATGTTGTTAGGTAGGCAACAAAGTTACCTAAACTTTGAAAATCAAACTCCTCTCAAACATAGACTCCAGATCTAAAGGCTATATACATTATCGTGGAATTCCTGTAATAGTTATCTGTTTTTGTGAGCTTAAGCAAAACTGCTGGACAAGTTCTGCATTTGATAAGGTGACCTGATTTTAACGAACTAAAAGGCAGTGGGGGATGGAGGAGTCACTCTATTCTTGGATGTTGAACTATTTCCTGAAAACTTAAAAACTAGCTTCTGTTCTATAGTCCCTTAATAATCTGTTAAGTAGGGTGAGAATGCTTGAAACCCTCCCGCTCTTTAAAAAGTAAGCAATTGACAATAATTGAAGAGGGCAAACTCCGCACAGCAGCAGTCCTGAACTCTTACTCTGTCCAGGCTGCAGGGTGGGGGCCTCAGTGACTGCTGGCATGTCATCACCGACTTGCTCAGCAACTTTGCTGTAATGGCTTCAAATTGCAGGCCTGAGGAAATGCTCCATAAATAGCTGCTCTTTTTTCTTGTAAAGCCTCTTCAAAGACCCAATAGAACTCCACTACCAAAAATGGAGGAGTAAGCATGGACCTTTAAAAAAAAAAAAACCCTCAAGAGAACAAGTAGGAATATCCTGCTAACCAGGTTACTCATTTCGGGAGTATGAATCAGAGTGCTGAAATCTGATCCACTGTTTAAATTCAACTTTTAGGTAACAAAAATTACAAGGGATTAAGTCAGTTTTTATAATCATGCAATTTCATGGAAAGGAAAAAGAATTGTTGTTTTTATAGGCCTTTAGAAAAAGGGATATATACTAAGTTTGAAATTAAATGTTTGAGAATGTCTTCATTAACTTCCAGTGGAGCAGTGCTCCTTCAGTGTCCATTCATAAGCAGCCTGGAAACCTAGACACTTGTGATGTGGTCACAGAAAACACTTTGGGGAAGCAGCAACCACATAAATATAAACTTCTAAGGTAACTGTGAGCACTCATACCTCCTGCACTACTTACGTTTATAGATATTTACATATATGTAACTTGATAATTCAGATAACTTACTAGTCTGTAAATCAACAAAAATTCAATGATCAGTCGATTAACAAACTCAAATCTATTTGCAATAACAATGAAGACTGTTCTTACTTGAATTCAGGTAGGGAAAGAAAGCAGCAATGTAGTGTTTAAATCAAACACAAGTAGGTACCAGGAAATCCAGGTTCCATTTCTGCTACAATTTTCCATGTGAGTTCATGCCTAAGTTAATTTATATAAGGCAGTTTTTTAAAATAAAACACCAGAGTCAAGTTTTAGAGGAGAGTTACAATTAGATGTTAATTAGAATTCATGGTCTTAAATATAAATGCTGACTTGTAATCAAAAAGCCCATATTCTGTCTAACTTACTGAACGGTTTATAAATAACTTGACTGATTTGATGGCATCTCAAGAGGAAACACTTACCAACTTATATTATTCACCAAAAATGAGATTTTACATGTTAACGGTATAAACTGTTTTCCGGTGACATTATGCTTTACCCTGAGATTTTCAGGCCTCAGGTGATAACTCACCGATCTTGAACGTTATTTTTAAAAAACTTGCAATCCAAGTGTGGTAGGCTGAAAAACATGGCCACCATATTTTGCAGTTCCTCCCATCAAGAGGCAGTCTACTTCCCAAGCCCTTGAATCTGAGCTGACCTTGTCACTTGCTTCAACCAACAGAATGTAGGAGAAGTGACATTATGTAATGGCCTCAGAGGCTTTGCAGCTTCTGCCTTCATCCCCCTAGAAGGCTCCCACCAACACGCAAGGAAACCTCCGTGCCCAACTGGGCAGCCACCTACAAGCCAAGAGAACAAGCCTCAGAATGAAACCACCTTGACCTTAGACTCCACAGCCTCCACAACTGTGAGATGTACTAGGTGGTAGTTTAAGCAATCCAGTCCATGGTTTTTTGTATGGCAGCCCAGTTTAGTAAGTCAAGCAGTAAGAGCAAATGACGTCCATGTGGCTTAATATAAAACAGCTGAAATCTTGATGGCCTAATATGTTGCTGTCAACTATACTCAATTCTTAATTACTAGCATTCCTGAAACTCCTAACATCCTTCCAAAACCATGTTCAACTGAGTTTTAGGTAAAGAATTCTGGCTGCTCTGTGTCCCATAGAAGTTTTATTAATAAATTTAAAATCTGAGTGTTTTAAAAGACACAATCTAGCTTATAATAGTGATAGGCAGAATATTATATTTGTTTTACAATTTATTTTAATAAAATTGATTAATATGCACTCAAATGTTTATTTGGGTTTGGTAATGTACAATGGACTAAATTATCTGATTCTCCTTGTCTAAAACAAATTCTAAAGCTTAATTTAAAAAATTCTCTAAATCTCTGAAAGAAAATGTTTCAGTCAGCAGCTTTCCTACCAACTTTAAAAAGTAAAACTTGTACCTTTTTACAGCATATTTTACTATTAATTCAATTTGTCCAGCAATAATATCAAGGAATGAAAAGGGTTTATATTCATTTTGCATAATTCTAATAAAGTTTACTTGGTAAACAAATAAACATTAAGCTAAACTTAAATGTACCAGAAAAATGAAAACAATCCCTTTTAACTAGCATTTCCTGACAAATAATATTGTCAAAAAGTAGCAAAAAAAAAAAAAAAATCTTAAATAGGCTGTAACATGAAAATAAACTTAAAAAATGCATACAGGATACAACTATATTTGACAATGTTCATGTAATGATGGTCTGTAATAGATGGTCTTCACTTTTAAAACTTTGTTTTTTCCCAAGCAGTGAATAAAGCCATGACATTTAGTGGTTTTTCAAGTGTTTTGATATTAGAATTGCTTTTTTTAAATGCCCAAGGTCAGAGTGCAGATTTAACCACAATTAATAACTTCATTTTGATGAAAGTAAATGCACATATATAGACTGTATAATATATTATATTAGAATACATTAACATTACATAATACATTAGATGCAAACATAATTCAAGGTGGGAAGGGCAAGCTCTTTGGCTGTTACCAGAAAATCTTTTTGCAGCTGTCTTTGTTTCCCCACCTCCTATGCCCCCACATTCATTGAGCTGAAAATGCTAATTCTATACGCATAACTTGAGTACTGTCTCTTCGAGGTCCCACTGCCACCACCTCACTACTTCTCCCCTGAATTCCCATAGTAATCTACTCACTGGTATCATTTTTACACCTACATAATTTTATTTCTTATTCATTTAATTCTAAAGCCGTTAAATATTCCCTGTCCATGGAACAAATCTGTAACCCTAAAGTAGAACTATGATTCATTTATACCCTGAAAATAAGCAATTATCTTTCTTTTTAAAAAAATTAATTAATTTATTTATTTATTTTTGGCTGTGTTGGGTCTTTGTTGCTGCACGCGGGCTTTCTCTAGTTGTGGCAAGTGCGGACTACTCTTCGTTGCGTTGCGAGGGCTTCTCATTGCGGTGGCTTCTCTTGTTGCGGAGCACGGGCTCTAGGCACGCGGGCTCAGTAGTTGTGGCTCGCAGGCTCCAGAGTGCAGGCTCAGTAGTTGTGGCGCACGGGCTTAGTCGCTCCGCGGCATGTGGGATCTTCTCAGACCAGGGATCGAACCTGTGTCCCCGTCACTGGCAGGCAGATTCTTAACCACTGCGCCACCAGGGAAGTCCCACAATTATCTTAATAGTTGTAGTTATTTGAGTTTAAGAATAATCTCAAACTTACAAAATTAACTTTAAAAGTACACAAGTAAATACTCTAGCATCTTTTTAGCATGGAGTTACACAGCAATAATAATTAAGCAGGGACTATAGGCATTAATCAGGGTGACTATCAACCAATAGACCGAAATAAATGAGCAGACTGAGGGACACCATCTACCAATAAATACATCAAGAGCTACATACACAAGGCTGAACAGAGAAGGCAAAATCTATCTTTATTGAGCTTATAGTTAGCCTCCACAGCTTCTCCATTGAGAGATCGTTAGCAATGAAAAGGTAAACAAGATGACTTGCAAATGAATGGTGTCTTGAGATCCACCTGGTCTACCAAGACTGCTATATTACTAATTTTGTCCCAACTCTATGGAGGGGAACCCAGTGAACACTTAAACAATGCCTGCTACATAAAACCAAGAGGTTAAGTGTTTATGAAGAGACCACTAAGCACATATACTGAATTCAAAGAAGATAACTAAGAATAGCAGGGTGAAAGAAACCACAGCCATGTCAATGTAAGTGACCCAACACACATCACCCAGAACCAAGTGGGTCTTTTTTGAGCAAAATCACCCTGTGTTTGAGGGAGTAGAGGGAGCTGGGCAAATTCTTATCTGTAGTGTGATGGGCATTAACTGAAAACTGAAGAATAGACAGGTACACAAAGGGCATGCTTTGTCTTCTGTGTTTGAAGGACAATATTGTGTTTGAGGACAATAATGTTAATTTCACATATCACTGTCTAGAAACAGTGATTATTGTATCACCCACAAGAAGAGATCTGTACCAGTCTTAACAGGAAAGTCTGCACACCCTCCGGCTGGGAGGGGTTAACAGTGATCCTATTACATCATCTGGAGCTCATCCAGACTACATGATTTCAGAAACATAACCTGTATCAGTCTGAACATGTGTAGAGGAAAAACAGAAACATCTGTATTTTGGCCAACTTTTCCCCAGATTTTTTTTTTTTCCATCTTAGAAAAAAAAAAAAGTTATCCAGGAGAGCTTGGTAAATTTTAACTGTGACCCTATCACTGGTAAGGATTAGTTTCAGGCAAGGTCTCAGAAATCTCATTTAGCTCATTTCTAACATTAGTACTTTGCTATTTTAACACACTTCTTTACTTATTTAACTAAGTTGCGTTAATTCTGTTCCATTCCTCTACCCCATTCAACTTAATACCTTTTACAACCCCCAGGTATCTGCCTTTTCAGTATCATTTAGCACTCTTCTCTGATGTTAAGAGTGTTCTGGTCTGATTATGCATTGGTCAATTAAGATTTTATGCAGATTTTAAAAGGTTTGCTTCCTCTTTTTCTATAAAAAAATTTCCATATGTAACTGCTTTTTAACTACTCAAGGAAGAGATTGCTGGAAAAGTGGATCTGAAGAAATTTCACTTGAGATCAACAACAAAGGGTCCTAACACATCTCTGTTACTACCTATGGTGAATCCATTTTAACCTAAACCCAGTTTTCGTAAAATTCTAACTACTTACATCTCCATGGTTAGTTTATATGTAAAAAATACTCCATTACTATTACTTTATGACATCTACAAATGGCCTATTGAAGACAGCACAGGCTACTTTTCTGAGCTATCAAAAGAGCACCTGCTAGGGAAAGCAACAACCTAAACTAAGATAAAACCAAGTTATACACCTCTGGGGGTTAACCTACATAAGTATACCAATAACTATTTAATGAACTTAGATATGCATAAATATTTTCTTTATCCTACCATCTATATTGATGAAAACCAGCTGAAAGGAAGGAATGAAAGAAAACAGATGCACTGATTTCATAAGGCTATTTTACTTTAAAGCCCATTAAGAAAATCTAACACATAAAGATTTAAAGTAGCAAAACTGATGCTGAAGACCAATGTCACTGAAGTAATCATTTGCCTGGTAAAAGCATTTATTTAAGTACTGATTGAAAAGTGATCCTCTAGGGACTTCCCTAGTGATCCCCTGGCTAAGACTCCGTGCTCCCAATGCAGGGGGCCCAGGGTTTGATCCCTGGTCAGGAAACTAGATCCCACATGCCTCTACTAAGAGTTGACACACTGCAAGTAAGAGTTCACACACCACAACTAAGACCCAGCACAGCCAAATAAATAAACAAACAATAAATAAATGTTTAAAAAAAAAACACTAGTTAAAAAAAAGTGATCCTGTAATATTTAAGTCAAATAATATGAAATTTTCAGTAGTTACTGTTTGGGGCTTAGAAAACTGGCAACTTTATACAGTCAACCTAATAACTGCAAAATTGGATTCACAAAAATCAAGCCTACATAGAACTTTTTAAAACCTATTGCACACCCCCTCCCTGACCTAAGCAGGAAATGGGAAATTTATGTTCCAGAGAAGTAGACTAAGAGGATCTGGATTCACATACCTGGCACAGCCAAGAGCAAGGATGAAACCCCACACTCTCAACCCTAAAACACTGGCTCTCCATCTTAAAACCCATTACCACCAGCAATGCTCTCTAGAGAGTGGACTGACAGATTTTTTTTTTTTTAAGTATTTGTTTATTTATTTATTTATGGCTGTGTTGGGTCTTCGTTTCTGTGCGAGGGCTTTCTCTAGTTGTGGCAAGCGGGGGCCACTCTTCATCGTGGTGCGCGGGCCTCTCACTATCTCGGCCTCTCTTGTTACGGAGCACAGGCTCCAGACGCGCAGGCTCAGTAATTGTGGCTCACGGGCCCAGGTGCTCCGCAGCACATGGGATCACCAGGGCTCGAACCCGTGTCCCCTGCATTGGCAGGCAGATTCTCAACCACTGCGCCACCAGGGAAGCTCCGGACTGACAGATTTTTATCTGGAGAAACTGACCACTACACGAGAACCTAACAAAGATAATGACATTTAGGGCCTCCCACAACTTCAAGGCCTGGTTGGTTCCTGTTATATTACTCTCCAGTGAAGCCTACTTAAGACATTGAAAGCAGAAAAAATTTAAAAAGAAACACCCACTATAATATCCTTAGAGAGATATTATATTACTACATCCATGAAATAAGAACAGCATGTTATTAAAAATAACAAAGGAACAATGACTCAGAAAAGATTCCCTGGAAATTAAGAATGATAAATACCTTTCTGGAGGGAAAAAAAAAACTGAAAAATTAAAAGCTAAAGTTGAAGGAATCTCCCAGAAAGCATAACAAAAGGCAGGAAAGATAAGAAAATTCAAGAGTTATTCTGACAAGCAGGAATTCCAGGAACAGCGAAGAGATTAAAAAGACTGGAAGAAATTATCTGGGAACTAATAAAAGAAATCTTTCCTAGGACCAAAGGACAGTTAGGGCAACTATACTGCAAAACTTTAAAGGGCACCACTCACATTGAAGACTGAGTTTCCAAACAATGTAATCTTTACAATGAATTTTAAAAAGGTACATATGAAAGCGTATCATGAAATTTAAGACCCCACACACACACACACAACCAAAGAGAAAGAAAAAAAAAACCCAAAAAACTAAAATCCCCAAGGGAAGCAAATTGGGTTTAGCTGTTCAATAAGAAGCTAGAATAAAATGGAGCATTGCCTTCAAAACTCTACGGGAAAATAACTTAACCTTGAATTCTACAACCAAACTGCCATCAAATGCCAACAGATAAAGGTATTTTTAGACATAAAAGATCTCAACATAGTTACCTACCATGCACCCTTTTTCTCAGCAAATTCCTGAGGAATAAGCCAACTCTAAGAGTGAGCAAATCAAAAAAGAAAAATGGTAAATAGGATATCCAACCAAGAAGAGTGATGCAGGGACTCACCAGGATGAGAGTGAAGGGAAGTCTCACAGTAAGACAACTCTGAAGCAAGTTAAGAGCAACCAATCTAGCCCAGAGCAGGAAGACAAAGGACTAAGGGATGTCTGCAAGGGGCCAAAAAAGTAACAGAAATACAAATGAAAAAATGAGGCAATTAATAATTCCAAGAAAATATCAAAGTTGTTCAGAAAATCATATTATCAATACATTATACAACTCAGCTGCAGGCGAGTCATAACAATGTAAGAATACTTAGCAAAAAGTTATAGTAATTATACTGGAAAGATTAAGGAAAGGAGGATTTTAGAGGGTGCAGAAAAAATTTTAAATGGTAGTGTAGCATGTTCTATAAATATGGAATTTTTAAAAGGGGGGAAAATCTCAAAGGAGTTGGAAATGTTTGCCTCTGGAGAATGCAAGCCAGAGATAAAGAAAAGTGAGTCAAAACTGCTCTTTTTCTTTATAACCCTAATAGCACTAAAGGATTTTCTGAATCTATGTATATGTTACTCCCCTAAAATTAAATTTCAAAATATATGTTTATAGATAAGACTATATAAACAAGTATGTTCAACCACCTCTCCTTGGCAGAAGAATCTAGGTGCTTCCTCCCAAACTTTCTCCTTTCCTGAATTTTCCAATTCTCTCTAATGAACATGTGTTACTTTTGTAATTAAAAAAATACACCTTATTAAAAATCCACAAAATCAGATACATGGAGAAAGAAGCGAAGGAAGGAAGAACTTTTATAAATATAAAACAAAAGAACCCCACACTCATGCTTGTTCAGAAAAAAAAATCCACCTCTTACCCCCATCTCCTAGATTATAGGGTTTAGCTCCTTCCCAAAACCCTGCTTCATACTACAGTCACTTCAGGATATGTGAGAAGTTAAATTTCAAAGAACTTCCTAAATCCACATTCAATTGTGTGAAAGCACAAAGTAGCACTCTGATGAAAGCCATTTTTACTCTGAAGCCCAGATCAACTAGTCTATAGTAAGTTTTCCTGCATGTATCAAAAAGGTCATTCTCTAAAATGTATATTTACTGGTTAAAGAAAGACCTTACTTTAAAAATAACCAAAAATCTCCTCACCTTGGGTTAAGTAAGAAATTGCAAGAGGAAGAAAGGAGCTTTTAACAAAATGTACCCTCACCACCCCCAAAGCAAGACCCAGCTGAAAAATCTGAAAAGTCTATTGACTAACACTATCCTGTGAAGAAAAAAAGAAGCACACTAAAGTGAAAATACGCAAGTAACAGCACTAACCACAAATAAAGCATTGAAAATATTTGGTGGAGGAAAACAGCAATATTTTAAATAGATACGCCTATTTGCATTATTTTGTTAATTTGCAACATTATTCAGAGAAACAACATCTTATTATTTGATGTGTTAAAGATTATGATTCTTCTCATGCTAAAAGCCAAATAAGGATTAAACTACTGACCACTTTTGTGTAAAATATTAAAGAGAAGGGAAAAAAAAAAGACCATTGTGATTTATACCAAACTTCTTTTGTTTGCTTTTAGAAGGGGTCAAGCCCTACGCAAATAGAAGTGCTTCCACGGTAGCAGTACTTGTTCCCAGGAAACTTGGTGCTACAGTACTTGAGCAGAACCACGAAGCAATTCTTCTTCATAAACACAGCAATGTCCCTTTCGTGGCTTGAAGTTCCGATCAATCCTCGAATAAGAAGCCTTTCTTGTAAAAAGTGCATCACTTAGTAACCATAGTTATTGAACCACACAGCTCTTTAAGACCTTCCTTTATACAATGCTACTCAACTATTATTAAACTTTCAAGTCATAATTAATGGCTAAATTATGCTATTACTGAAGGTAGCAAATTAAGTTTGAATAATCTTAAATCTTAACTGATTTTTAAAACAACTTCACTTTGATTTGCCCTAAGCCTAAACTTCACTACATATCTTGACAACTAAAAGGTTAGGTTTAGAGTTTACCTCTTCCCAAAAGTCTTAAGGTAAAATACATTTCAGAGTCATACTAGCATTACTATTTGGGGATGCTAATTTACATTATTTTTCCAACTATAATGTAAAACATATTTTTCTACATTACTAATGAAGACTGATCTCAGGGTTTCAAAAACTTTTTAAAGTTTCAACTATTTGAATATTACCTAGGCTTTTTCTTAATAGTTAACATGAAGCTTTGGGGGAGAAATATGTTTTCAATGTTACTTTTTAAAGAAACTTTGCCTACCATCTTGCAGCTAATTGAGTTTGCTGAAATTAAACATCTAGTTTGATAAAGGTTAAGTACTTTTTTAGTTCACTCTAAAAATACTCATTATTTCCCCCAGGAAATAAACTAATCTCTATGTTCTATTTACTGTCACATCCGCTATCTTCCAACTGTTTTGTTTTTTCTTTTCTACCACCGTATCCAACAGTTTCGCCAGCGTTTTTCTACCTAAATCACTGTGGCACCATGGGCCGTTCTTCCCCGGGGTGCCCACCCACCGAGCAGAAGCAAGCATTTTTTCCGAGAGCTGAGGGCATACTTTTATCTTCTTTCTCCACTCAGGCTCAATCAGCAAGATAAATGGGCAGGGACAGTCCTTCCCTCAAATAGGGAAATACTCTGCTTTCAGATTTTTAAAACTGAAGTATAATTGACTTACAATATTATATTAGGGAAATGTTTTGTGATTGCAATTTTAACTGTTTATGTTTTTTTTTTTTTCTTTTGGCAGCTTAATCAACAGTTAAGGGCAATATTACAAGCCTTTCATTTTTAAAGGGGAATCATTTGGGTTACATTTGATATAGCAAGAAACCAAAAAAAAGAACAGCCTTACTCTCAATGAAACTGTTCCTTTTTAAAACATCTAATCTTTATTACAGTAACAATGTACACTGTATATGTTCATAGTCTTCTGCTGGGCAAGTGTTTGGGAGAAGAAGCAAGACCAAATTACTATAACAAGAAACAGTTTAATTCATCTCCTTTAATTGATACATGTCTGAAGTAGCTTTAATTAGGGCAGTGGAGCATTCATTTCTGAAACAAGATACATGGTCAAAAAAAAAAGAATCAAACCATTTGTAGCAATTAATAACACCTGCAAGGTAAGTTCATTTAATGTTGGAATATTGGCTAAGTTATATGCTGCGGAATGCAAAAAATCTCTGAAAAAAATACCTTTTTAAACTGTGAATCAAGATACTCAATATAACTTTTAATAAAATCCCAGCCACAAGAAACCTTGAATCTTCAAGGATTAAAAACACTGAGGCCAGTTATTCAGAAAATGATAGATAATAGAAATGAAACAAAAATGACTTCTTAAAAATTAGAAGATTATTAAAAATGCAAATCTCCACACTTTTAAAATCACTGGATGAGATTTCTTAAATCAAATTATAAGGTCCTATATGGTACATTTTACACAAGAAGTTCTTTGTATGTGGTAATAGTTACAAGGCATCAGAGTCAATAAAATAAATCTGAGAAGTAAGACCACTCCTTGTAACCAGAAATATTATAGAATACTAATTCAGGAAGTTATTCAGCAGCTTATAAAGAAATAGGAAGTTGTTGACCAACTACTTGAAGAACTATTTCCTGTAGGAAAACTATAAGACAGATGAAGAAAGCAATAATTCTCAGAGCAATAAAAGAATTCTTTTAAAATAAAGCTCAATACACAATGTTGAAGAAATTAGTTTTAAACGTAAATTCAGTAGAACAAATATATCCAATATACAGACTAAGCTTTTTAAAAATACTTCACAATCATACCAGAACTTGAATATGTGTCATTGATAAATGTAGCCAGTACCATACTTCCTCCTTATCACTTGCCAACCTAAGGTACAAGTCTTCCTCAGAAAATCTCACTGACCTAGGCAGGGCTTTAAAAATCCCAATAGTTGCCTACCTATAATCCTTCAGTAATTATGCTGCCTTGAAACAATAGGATGGGCCAACTGACTTCAAAGTCATTCATCTAAGGTCACAAGACAACAACTAGTTGTTTCTCTACATTTCCCGACATGTACCAAATAATCCATGATTTTGCCTGCTTTTACTGACCAAGATCCATCTAACAGGGAAAACATTTCTATTCCTGAAGGTTTGATACGAGAAAATTATTCCATGGAGTCAAAAAACTTCATGTTTCTCATATAATAAATCTAATTTTACTTCCATATGAGAGTCCCTCAAAAATCTTCAATAATCATCATGTTTATCTCTCTTCTTCCCAGTTTTTCATTTCCATGGTAACCATTACCCATATGGCATAATTTTCGTATCATTTTGCCCTGGTTTCCCTTTGCTACAGGCTCACTTGAGCGGGGTGCTTGGGGTGGTGTGGTGTGTGTGTGTGTATACCCTTCATTAATCCATCTTTGAGAGAAACACTTCTCAAAGGAAGAACCCCTGGAAACTAAAAAATAAAGTATAGAACATTTCAGGTCAAAACAGAAAGATCATTCTAAATTATAAAAACGTAGGCCCATGTCACCTAGAAGCAATTATTACAAGATACAAAAGACTAAAAGAGGAGCATAAGTGTTGTTCTTTAATCATAGACTTTTAGCTATAACATCAACCAAAGAAGAGAGGCAAGCCAGCTATTAAGCTGTTTAAAAATCTCCCCAGGTCAGCATGTGACCCAGCAGGCAGAGGTTCAAAAAAGTACAGCCTTTCTTTTTCCTAACAACCTGGTTTGTTTCCACTCCTTTCCCTTCAAGACACATCCCTCACAGCTAGTAGCTCTTTCAATCATTTACTCTGGATGTCTGCTTGAGAACAAATAATCTTGCTCATGCAGATGAGTCTGCCAGACTTGTGTGTACTTTCCAGTCTCAGGCCCTTTATTGTTCTGGTTGAAACCTGACCCTTTGAAATGGATACCAGGACACCAGAAAACGAATTTAAAATAGAAGAAAAAAGTTGTAGGAAAAGGCGCAAAAAACTGCAGAAACTTTTTAAGATCAAACTTTTTCCTCTGCTCTTCTAAATAAGCTTGTATCTTACACTGCAAAGTAACAATCTGCCCCGAAAGACAATCAATATAAAACACTAAGACACACAACAAAACAGTATCATTATTGTATTATCTGATCTAATGAATAAATGTTACATTTCCCTTAGGAGTAGACTGTCAGGACAGATCTCAATCAAAACTTGGACTGTTTTTTACTTTATTATCTCAACGTGATTAAACAGTACTAAGTAAGCAACTTTTTGAAAACATCAATTTCAGTCTATAATAATTACTTTTAGGAAACATTTTGTATATATTTATTCCAAACACACCAAATAAAAATATTAAGGTCCTACCTATAATTTCAAAGCAAGAAGGGACAAAATTCTATTTTGATCTTTTCAGCTTCAATGAAATTTTGCCATTTTTTTTAAACACACAAAAAATAAGGCTGATAAAAACAAATAACCCAATGGCTTTGTTTTTGTTTTCCCAGAGAAGAGAGATTCTGTTTTTGAAGACCTGCTAGCTCGAAGAAGTTTGCCACTGAGCTGTTTGCCACTGAGCTTGTATATCAAGCGGGAAAATTCATATTTCTCTTTACCCTTTGAGGGAAAAACAAACTGATAAATCACATCAAACTGCAGCTAAAGGGTCTGTCATCTCACAACCTAAAGTACTATAATATTAGACTCCCAGGAAATTCCTACTTATTTTTATAGTTCTTTTCTACCAGTAAAATGTCTATTTAAAAAGGTAAGTAGTACTGCACATATTTCATAAACCTATGCCAGCCCCAAAACTCTCACAATTTGAAATTCTTCATGGTATCCTTTCAGTTTTGAGCCAGGCTAGTTATAATAGGTTTGGCACAAACTCAAAATGAGAACATCCAAATTGCCACAAAATAAAAGATTACTAAAAGGTTATGAACCAGGAATCCATAAAGCTTTCAAAACATTACCTAAAGAAGGTATTTAGGTCATACTGAACTGAAAAAAAAAAAATTATGGAAGATATAACTGAGCTTGACATAAATATTAAGTAAAATATAAAAATAAATGAAAAAAATAAAAAATAAAAAATAAATGATGTTTTATATCTTGGTACCAGAAAATTATCTCCTACAATTATTTTCACTTACTTTAAGAAGTATCTCTGACCAGAAGATGTCTTTGCCATCTCCCAGCCCGCTGGCAGAGGTACGTCATCAGGTATCTCAAAAGAAGACTGTCTAAGGTGTTGAGCAGTGGGTGTAGCTGCTGGGCCAGAGACTACTCCCGTGGGTGTCAGTGTCCCAGGAGATACGGCTCCCAGCTGCAGGGAAGCTGGAGAGGAATGAGCTCGAACATGCTGTGGAGTCAGGGCCCCTGCAGTGCCTGCATCAGTACTGGCCTATTAGGAATAATAAAACAAAGATTTCTTAAAATTTGTTTTCAAAGAGAGTCCCTTTAGATTTCTTAGATATTTGGTTGCAATGAAATTCTAAATCCAAAGGCACATTTCAACATTTAATATTTGACATAGAAGAATATAGGTTTGCAGATGGATACTTTTAAACGCTTACGTGAAGGCCAAGGCAGTGTGGGTGCTTTACCAAGTTCTAAATATAAACAAAACCCAAGGAATATAACTATGGATTCTTTTTTTTTCTTTTTTTAAAACTAGGTTTTACATAGTTAATGTTTTTTCCAAGCCAAGCCCTAAACACACAACAGTTGTCATTTTTTTCTCACCATGGACAAATGTCATCAATAAAGCAACCATCAAAATTTATACAACTTTTAAGGAATACAAAAGATCCAGAAACATCCGAATATTCTTAAAAGCCTCCTAATGAATGAAATAAAAACCCAGCCATATATTTGAACCTAGATGATAAAGATGCCAACAATTCCATTACAATATAACTTAAGAATTTACAAACATATTTACAACTGTGTAGTAGCAGAAAAAATCCTGAACTCAGACCCTAAAGTTCTGGGTTCCAGTCCAAGCTGGCTAGTGTGACACTGAACAATATCATCATCTCTGAGCCTCAAGTTTTTCTCATTTGTTAAATAGCTTTTTTTATGATGGAAAAATGAGTATATGAATTTATATCCAATAACTTGTGAACAATAGTATTTACAACCCATATTTGTAGTATTCATAATCTAGTACAGTTATTTAAATTCCTTAACTGAAGAGTTAGGGTTTGATTATCAAAAAGTTAGAATTTCCTAGATTCATACAGGCAAGGAAGACTGAAAGCAATCAGCAGACGCATCTATGCCTTGATGTTAAATCATGTACATTCTGAGTTTCCAATCAGAATAAATTTGAATTAGGACTCAGCAGAAATAAAAGTCAAACTTATAGATGCACGACACTTGGTTAAAAAAGGCATTAAAACAAACAAAACTACAGTAGATTATGAACAGTATGAATCCATAAACTGCTGATATAAATTACTGTGCAATTATTTACTAGAAAAATAAATACACTTTTTAGTTGCAATTCTTTACGGCTTATAGATGCCACAAAATGGGGAATTCAATTTCCTATGGGTATTATACTTTCAAAACATATTAACTATAAGCATAATCGTGTAGACTGTGGGGTGCAATGCCAACACATTTTTACCCATAATGAGTACAGAAACTCATTTCCAGGGGTAAGAGAAAAAAGCATACCTAAGTCTACTTCTTACAAATTGAGGTATTTGGGGCAAGCTGCTAAATTGTTTTTCCTTCCTCTTCCTTAACCCAGGTTTTTGTCAGCAGGTTAAGTGAGTTTTTCTGAGTTCCAAAACCCCTTGGTCTGAGGCAGGAGAACACACCACAGGCCTGCTGCAAATAGGAGGGGCGATGGGAGTGGGGCGATAACTGTTCTTTCCACTCAAGTTACAGCCGAGTGGACTAACTACATCGCAGTATTTGGAAAACCAATTAACTTCTGGACAAAGTTCCTATGCTGAAGTTTAGCCTGAAGCAAGCTCTTTTTAAAAAAGGAAGGAAAGAAAGAAAAACCTACACTAACCAAATCTTCTGGGACCGGTCAGAATGTTAACACTTTCATAATAGTTTCACTTTAATGTTGGATCACGTTGACAAAATAATCGAACGTTGTGTATGTGGAACTGCCATGTTCATATCCTCAATAAGAATTAAAGAGCAATGGCGAGCCTCGAATTAGTCATCACTTCCCAAACATTAACTTCTAATCACAGTTGAACTAGGCAGGACTCGGCCTATGAGTCAACCTGCAGTGCGTTATCAAAGGCTTCTGTTAAAACCAAAGCACGGTAAAGCTCAACTCAGGTCCTGCGCAACGTGTAGATGTGGCTAATTTAAAAGCATTTCGGCAAACTGTAAATAATAGTCTCCAACTGGGAAGCCAACACGTGAACCAACTAAGTTTGATAAGAGTAAGCCTGCCCGACTTCCAAGGCGCTAGGTAAGGGCAGGAGTGAAAGCACTAACTCCATAAACAACTTCCAGGAAAGTCTGGATCCTGTATTCAGAAAGCGCCGGGGCCGCGAAGAAAATAAATGCTTTTGGGAGGGGGAGGGGGAGAAAGAGCGAGAAACTAAATGGACTGGTTCAACCCCCACCCCTAATCAACACTGGAAAACAAGAGAACAATTATTTGACTCCCCAGGAGACTGAAGTGGACCGAGAGGCCCCGAAGGAAAGGGGGCCCAGGGCTCAACTTCACAAACCCGGCCGCCGCTGGCAGCTCACCCACACACAGATGCCAGAGGCCCCCCTCCCCCTCCCCGGCCCCGCGGCGGCGGCGGAGGGAGCGAAGGTGCGGAGCGCGGAGGCGCGCGCATTGTGCAAGCCCACCGCGGCCCGGGCCCGACTCTCCCCACCCCCTTCCTTCCTCCCCACCTCCCCTGCCACTCCCGCCAACCTCCCGGGAACCCCAGGAAGAAAGAAAGGGAAGGGAAAAGCACGCCCCCCGGGGCTGCAACCGCAGAGAGAAACTACAAGGGGAAAAACAAATCTCGGCCCCGGACTCCGGGAGGAGTGGGGAGCCCGTAGCCGCGGCTGGCGGGCGCCTCCAGTCCCCCCGCCTCTCCGCGAGCCCCCATCCCCACCCCGCTAGCGCCCCCCGGAACCCCCCTCCGCGGCCAGGGCTCGCGGCCGCCGCTCCCGAGCGCCCCCGGGCCTGGGGTCCGCCCGACGGGAAAGTGGGGAGAGGGGCGGCCAGGTTACCTGTCGGGAGTGGGACTTGGGCTCTGGAGGCTTGAAGAAGGAGTCAGGCAGCTTCCGGAGCCTCATGGGCACAGTCTGGGGCACGTTGGCCGTCTTGGGGTTCATGACGGCGTTGAAAAGCGCCTCCAGGTCGGTCTCCGAGTCCCCCCGGACGTGCACGATCTGGTGCCCGGCGGGGGGGGCCTGCGGTGCCGCCTGGGACCCCGGGGGTGCCGGCTGCCCGGGCCCGGACGGCGGGCCCTGCCCCTGGGGGGGCTGCGCGGGCGGCTGCCCTTGGCCCTGGGGGGCTGGCTGAGGCGGCGGCTGCTGCTGCCCGGGATCCATGGTTTCTCCCTCCCCCGACGCGCACCCCGACCAGGCGGGCGAGGGCTACGCCCGGGCGCCCCGGCTCGACGGGCCGAGATGGGAGAACCGGCGAGGGCGGCGGGCCGGCGGCGCTGGGCGGCGGGAGCGGCGCTCGCCTTGCTCTCAGCGCCGGGGGGCTGCGCCGCGGCCCCGCATCCCCCGCCCCGGCGCCTCCGCCCCCGCCCTGCGCCCCGGCTCCACTGGTCTGGCGGCTGCGCTTCGGGAGGGGCTGCGAGAGACCCGGACCTGCGCGCCCGAGAACTTTTTTCCTTCACGCCCTTGACGGATGCTGGACAGCTAGTTGCCTTTCCCCTCCCCCTTTCTCTCTTATTTCCTTTTCTTGTTCCTTCCTTCCTCCCTTTCTTTTCCCCGGCGGCGGCTGCGCCCGACTGAGACAGAAACTCGCCTCAGACGCCAAAACTAAAGTTGAGAGAACTGCCCGCCCGAGCCGCTCGCGGCTCCGCCTCCTCCCGGCTCTTCCTTCCTCTGCGCGCCCGCCCGCACAGGATCCGCGGCCGGCCGCGGAGGGAAACTTTCCCCTGCAAGTTAACTACATTCCTGCAGACTCCCGGCCTCCAACGCCCCTCCCGGCCGCACGTGACCAGCCCGCCAGCGGGCCGGGCCTCCACAGTGCTTCACGGGGCTGGGGCCGGGGGGCGGCCGCGGCGGGGAGCGTGCCTGGCGATCCGCGCCGGGAGGGCGGCCGGCCCGACGACCAACGTTGGGTCTGGTCTGGGTCGGAGCTCTGATCTCTGCGGCGAACGCGGCCGCCCTTGGCCGCAGGAAGTCCTCCCTCCCAACCCGGCCCCTTCCCCGCCAGTTCTCGGGAAAGGCTGAAAGGCTTCCAGCTCGCCCCGCGATGCGAAACAGCCAAGGCTGAAAGAAGTCGGGAGGGGACGTGTAAATCCACTTAAACCCTCCCCGCGTTAGCCCGATTTGACCAACTGGAGTGTCAGTGTGGGCTCAAAGCCTCAAACTAGGTTGGATTTAAAATGGTACCCGTAACAGACATTGATTTTAATAAGGGTCCATTTTTTCTTAACATTAACTTGATTTTTTTCCACTCAATATTCAAAACCCACTTGAAAGGGATAAAAGATTTCTGTAATTTGAAGCTTTAAGACTAGATCTGTGACTCAGTGTGATTTACTAAATAACCAAAAATTGCCTTTTTTAAAAGTGAAAACTTTTTTAGTGCTCAGACTTGAAACATAGTCTTGAAAACCTCAACGGAAAAACTCAGTGTTTAACTTCGGTTACCAGCATTCCTCGGTGTACCTGTCTTTCATCCTTGGAGGGATGGGAGCCTACCTCTCTTTGTTATCGCTATGCCTGGCACAAGGGTGGATTCTGTGAAAGTTGACCGAATAAGAAATGAACGCACCTGGTTCTCTTTGTGGCAGTGTCATATATGCAAGGAGTCCACTTGAAATCACTCAAAAGCAATGAAAATTTGTTGGGGTTTTTTTGTTTGACGGCGCCTCTTGCGAACCCGTGCCCTCTGCCGTGGAAGCACGGAGTCCTAAACACTGGACCGCCAGGGAATTCCCCAAATTTTGTTTTTTAATTCATACATTCTGATTTTTTAAAAAGCAGCTTTACTGAGCTATAATTCCATACCATACAATGCGTCCATTCAAGCAATCCAGTATTTTTCGTATATTAAAAGGGTTATGCAACATCACTCTGATTTTAAATCCATTAGTTCATTCTAAAGAAAACTAGCTTCCTGTTTTAATGATTTTGTCTGCAACGCTGGTGAAACAGATGTGTAAACAGGATTAAACAAGAAAAGGTCCCCTGAGCAAAAAAATAAACTCTTCCTCCAGCCAGGACATGCCCTGGATAAATCTGAAGAGGGATCTGTATCACTCGGTGTGGTGGGGCAGGCCAGGAAAAGAGCCTCAAGATTTTACCGCAAGATTCTAATCAACTGCTCTGGATTCCACTTTCATCTGAAGAAAGGGATCTGCCTCCATGATGCCCATGACTGCTTTTTATATTTATCCCCACCGCCATCCCCAAACGTCAAGTGCGTTTAACCACAAATTTATAGGTTCTGGAGTTCCAGAGATCTGAGTTCAGATCCCAGTTCCACAATTTACTAGCTCTGTGACATCGGACAAGTTACTTATTTCCTATTCTTTAATTTCTTTAATATTGGGGTCAGGTAATGACACCTACTTCATATGTTGAGACAATTAAATGAGTCAATGGACATAAAGCAAGTACTTAGCGCAGTTTTGGGTGTGTGGTGAGATCCGCATAAACGTCCTCTATCGTTGTTGTGCCGTGTTCACAGATTACTTCACATGTAGTGGCATGGCCTCTCCTTTGCAGCAGTCCCCCTCAGGGACCCTGTTGGCAGTCCCTTCCTGTCACATCCAATAATCAATCCACACAAACAAAGCCTTTGGGCAGAAACTATGCATTAAAATTTCCAACTGAAAAAAAAATTTTTTTTAAGAACCAAAGTGATTGAAAACCTGGGATTGTAATGGAAGCTGTCCCTTCACTAGAGTATTTATTACCATGAACACTGTAATTAAACGACTTAGGGTACAGCAGAGGTTGCTTTGTTCAATATTGTTTCACCTGCCATTCAACTGAGAACAAAATTACTTTGATAAGTGGATTTAAAGGCTGTCTGGAGTGATGTTATGTTCTGTAAGCACCTCTGTAGCATCAACCAAGATTTTGTAATTGAATATTCCTGATCTACAAAATTTCATTCACAGGTTAGTAAGGGATAAAGGTAACGGAGATTCAATCCTTCATCCCCTCTCTTCCTCTCCAGCCCCACTTTTAGAGCAATTATCAATCCAAGGCACCTTGAGATAGGGAGTTGCCTTCTTCATACAAAGACCCAGGTTATCCTGGATCATTTTCAAGTCCTTGTAGATCACTATCTGAAAACACTAGTCTTACAATGACTTGCCTTCTCAACTACAATGGACCCTCTTCTCCACTTTAGCTATCTGCACCTATGTCCACACCCCACCATCATCCAGAAATACTCCAGTTGTGAAATCAAACTATGTTATACTATTCCCTTAATTACTCATACCTCATTTATTATTAACTTCTCTCTCTTCTACCAACCTATCACTCCTGTTTTCACTTCTTTCCCAATTCAGTTTAGAAATCATAACTCATTGCTTCAGCCTCTCATAATCATCTGTGCCCTTAATTCTATTGCCCCATGTATTTGAATGAACTGGATCTATTAAACTGGATTAATCCAGTCATCTGTCTTTTCCATTCTAACACCTGAGGCTTATGGGGGCCTGGACCCCACATTCATTAAAAGCTTCAATCAAAACTTTTGACAGTCTGTCCAAATGAAGTTATACTATCATCCCACAGATATACCTACATGATTACAAGAAAGCATTCACTGTAGAACTTTAAACTTTGTCCTGTTACCAAATGACACTGTCTGTAATGCATTATAAATTAATATTTTAAGTAAATTCTGTAATTAATGAATAGCACAATTATATTGCACTGTAATGATTGTGTGTTAAAGTTATTAATTTGCTAAGTGTAAGCATTTGAAACATACTCTGATTTTGTAACCCATTCCTAGCATTCCAGCATGCTTGAATATACTGGGGGCTTGAAAAGAGGAAGTGTCCAGCCCTCTCCCACTCCCAGCCTCTGGAAAGCCTAGCTGACACCCTGGTTCCTGGGGACAAATGGAGGTAATCTCACAGGCTAGTAGATTGGTGCCCCTCCATATTTATAGTCTCTAACCATGTTTCCTTGTGTCCAGAGTCAGCTTCTCACTCATATGATATTCTAAACTTTACCACTCTTCTCATCATGTTTATTCATCATCCCCCTGCCCTTCAGAAAATCACATCACCTCCAGTTGCTCAGAGAAATGGAGGCCACCATACACAAAAGCCCTAGAAGTCTTCCCCTGAACCTTCAGAAACATGTATACGACTTCACAAGCCCTTCCCTCCACAGGTACATCTTTGGAAAGAGCAGTCCACATGCCTATTCTTCACTTCTTCACCTTTTGTTCATTTACCCTTTGACCCAACGTATCTAAAACTGAACTCTTTACCCCTACCCTCCTCCACCTTCTACCACACACACCCTCCCAAGCCACATCTCTTTCTGATTTACCATCTCAGTTAATGGCATCAGGATCCACCCACTTGTTCAAGCCAGAAAATTGAGGGTCCTCTTAATCACCACCCTCTCACCATCACTTACATCCAACCAGTTGATAACATGTGTTAATTTTCTTTCACATCTTTGAAAGTCTGCTGCCCAACTCCAGGTCTATTCTACTTTGACTTCACTTCCCATCACTTTCTGCAGAGCTTCCCAAATCTCCCTGCTTCTAGTTTTACATGGTTCCATCAGATATCTATTCTGATTCAGAGTGACTTTTCCAATGTGCAAGTCTGATCATGGTGTGATATCATTCAAGACTCCCTTACCATGGTATAGACTCACTTATATAAGTTCTGTTTTCCAGGCCTTTGTGGTTCCTTGAATAAGCCGTTTTTCCCTCTCACCCTTTGGCCTCTGCAGATGCTCTTCTTGCTGTTTGGAACTACTTTACTCTTCTTTTCACCTGGTTTCCCTTGGTACTAAAATTGCAAGACTTCTCTAATGGGAAGTCCTCCTTGGCTCTCCCCTTCTCACTGGTATCTACCCCACAGTAGGTGAGAGGCTTCTCCTCTGGAATCTCACAGAATCCACCCACCACTTCCATCATGGCGTTTACCATAGTTGTAATTTTTTTATGTTTCTGTGTCCCCAACACCACTCTGGATGCTTCTACAACAATATCTTCCATCTCCTTATTCTTATGCCAGCAATGCTTAACAAGAGATGCTCAATAAATATAGAAAAGAAGGAGGGGAGAGAGGTAAGGAGGGACCCCAGAACTCAAAAGTAAAGATATAGGTTTGCTGTCACGATTCCGATTTTGAAAATTCAGTCTCCACAGGACAGATGTTCCTATAGTATATACCTCTAAGACTTACAACATTTAATAAATGCTAATGAATTTGCCTGAATTTTCAAATGTTCTTGATGGAATGAAAGTAACAGTAACATTATGCCAGACACTGTGCTAAGTCATTTAATCTTTATAACAACTTTTTTTTTATATTTTTAAAATTTTTTTTATTTCTGGCTGTGTTGGGTCTTCGTTTCTGTGCGAGGGCTCTCTCCAGTTGCGGCGAGTGGGGGGCCACTCTTCATCGCGGTGCGCGGGCCTCTGACTATCGCGGCCTCTCTTGTTGCGGAGCACGGGCTCCACACGCGCAGGCTCAGTAATTGTGGCTCACGGGCCCAGCTGCTCCGCGGCATGTGGGATCCTCCCAGACCAGGGCTCGAACCCGTGTCCCCTGCATTGGCAGGCAGATTCTCAACCACTGAGCCACCAGGGAAGCCCCTATAACAACTCTTTAAAATTAAAAATTAAAATTGAAAGCAACCTCTTATAGATGAGGAAATCGAGGCACAACCAGGTTAAATAACTTGCCCAAAGTTGTACTGCTAGTAGATGGTAGAGCTGAATTTGAATCTACAGTTTCTATTCCAGAGCTCAAACTCCTGGGGACAAATGTACATTACATGTAATCAGGTACATTACATTTAATTTCAGATAATTCAAAAGGGTTATTGACAAATTTATACATATAGAAAGATAAGAGGGAAAAGGAACCCTGTCATCTAAGGAATATTTTATTTATTTCTATTGACTAATAAGTGTTGGTTTAGGATTATGAAGTCTTAGTGTTAAATGTCAAGGACAAAGCTGGCTTGATTTTGGGGAAGTCAAATTCAAAGTGTAAAGAGACAAAGTCTTTTGTCCCAAAGGAGGAGATGTTTGGGAAAATTTTACTGGACAGTATACTTCTTAGGGGTTTTCATACTGCACAGGACATAGGTTACCTCAGTTAATGAGGGTCTAACTCAAGAATTTTTAAGGGAGAAAGGGATAAAGAAACACCTGGAGCTTGGCGTCATGGAGCATTACACCTTGCTCGGGGTTCATCGTAGCCCTAACCTTACTGGTGGGGATGTCCTAATCCTGCAGAATCCATCACTGTCTATTTGTAAATTCCCTATCATAGTGTCCCAGGACTGGGACTCAGCTTCTCTTTTGTCTAAAACTGGAGAACTCTTTCCTTCCATCTCTTCCTCATGATTTCTCTTCACTCATGGCTTCAATAGCCTCAAAGCTTCTGCTTATTCCCTTCTGTTTCTGGATCTTCCTACTGTCTGCTAACTATAGGAGTGGATGAAATTAAGATGAAACATTTGTGTAAGTACTTGTAGAGTGCTGATTATGTGCCAGGCATTGGTAGTAACTGGTATAATGATGCCTATTTCATAGAATAACAAAAATTAAATAAGTATGAATAAGTTTTTATTATTGCATCATGAGGATTAAGAAGGCCCAAGATTTAGTTGCCTTGGTATAATTGCATGAAGAGAAATTAAGGAACAGCTTGCTGAAGAAAGTTCTGCTTGACCTGATAGTACTTCATTATTCAACTCAGAGACATTATTTCAGAGTTCTCCACTTTAATATTTAGAAGATAGTTTGTGTGTATTTGTGAATTAACATAGTCCTGAAATTATTCTTTTATTCTAATTCATGTTCTAAATACTCAAATATAAAATGTTTATCACCACAGCCTTTGTTGATTGTTATGCATGTTCCACATTAGACACTAATCAATAATTATGAGATAAGTCTCTGGCTTGAAGGATATTCTTCTACAATAGCAAGAAACAACTGTGAACAATAAGTGGATATGATAATGACCAGGAGCCTGGTTTGTTTTGAACACTGTTTCAGTCTAGTTGTGGATAGAGGGATTCCCAAATCTTGTAGCCCTATCTCTACTTTATAGCTGTAAGCTACCCACTTCTTAAAAAAAAATTCAAAAACTAGTACAAATTACTGATCTTATTATTGAACAGATATAAGCAGAACTGGAAAAGGGATTTAGCACACAGATGTTTAAAGGCAGGTCACTGCAAAGCTATATACTCAGCTAAAAGGTATATGCTGCAACACCTGGGGGACTTCATTAATTCAGAATCCATTATTTTGAGGTATGTGACAATAAGTGGTGTTAGACTGAGGTTTCTTCCCCTAGGTTGCAGCTATGATAATCCTAAGCAAATAAGAAAGACAAAGTGTCATTTGTTTACCAATTTTAGAGAACAGGCCATCTTAGAGCACTTTAAAAATGTACATCTATATGCAAGTAATTATTTAAAAAACCCAAATCATGTTCACTCCTGTTTAGTTACACAGTATCAGTTGGGGTAAGGAGCTGGGGAGCTGGGGTTAGAAAAGAGATAAGCCACAGCATGTGACAATACTTCTTTGTAAAATTTATAATGCCAACTTTTCACTCATTTCAATGGGCTTTTCTGACACTGGTTGTATAGTGGACACTTTTCTCTGATAGCAGAAAAAATATTTATGAGCAACTATACTCCCGGTTCCTATCTGGGTGAGCTGGTTGCCTAAACTAATAAACAATACACCAAGGTATGACAACCATCCAGAAAGGGTTGGGAGCATGAGTAAATTGCTCAATCCTGTTCTGTGTTAGAGGACATGTCAGGCCTATTACAGAAAGACCACTCCTTTCAAAATATATATTATATATATATTTTTTCATATTTCAGCACTATAGATGCATTTTGGTTAATAGGCTCCTTTTTTTTTAAATGTAAAGTCATATATACTGTAGTAAAAAAATCATTTAAAATCAGATTTCTTTTTCTTCTAAAATCTAGCTAAAATTATCCATATGGGAGAAATTAAAGTTTGGTCTGAGAACTGGCTGTGAAGAATTTTGGAGTATGAAGCCCTTCAGACTTCGGGCAGAACTAAGTGGGGCATGTAATGGAGGCCCCAAAGCACCTCTCCAGTGCTGTATGCAATACAGGTTATCAAATTCAGGCTTGTACTTTCCACATCTATGCTTGAACGTAAAGGTTACTAGTCTCCTCATTTACTATACTTTTCTAAATTATACTAAAAATGGAAAGGTGTCTTCTAAAAATACTAAACATATTCTCTATCAATTGTTCTCAAGGTGTGGTCCCCAAACCAGCAGCGTCAGCATCTCTGAAAACTTGTTAGAAATGTAAATGCTTAGGCCATAACCCAGACCTACTGAATCAGAAACTCTGGAGGTAAACGGCAATCTGGGTTTTAACAAGCCCGTGTTAGGTGATTAACATTTGAGAACCACTACTCTATATGATATTCCACATTCTGTTTTTATTTTATAAATATTAAATATGATGTTTTGTAAACATTATGCTTCACCATTTATAGATAAGTATCCCTTTAATTTCATCATTTATTCTAGAAATATCTATATCTAGTATATAATATGTATTTGAGAATTGAAAAAATCTATTTATTTGGTAACATATTCATGTTGTAAAGGATCTCAAAAAGTGATGTCTTGAATCTTACCTGAAAGTTAACCACTAATCCTATTTTAAAAGCTCTGTTAAGCAGTGATTCCAACTTGTTTATAGTTTTAATATCTTGTGACTATTACTTTGACATATGCATACCTTCAATGATGTGGCACAAAATTGTTTTAAAACAATTAAATTAAAATCTAAATTTCTTTTGAGAATTTGATATACCAAACTCTGAAAGTGCCTCTTAATTTATAACTTATTTCCTCTTTAACTTAATTTTCTAGTGTTCTATCTAATGGAAAATATCTGGATACCATCTCTAATAATTCTTCATATACTTGAATACATTTATTAAGTCTCCTGACAGTCTTTTTTTTTCTAAACAATCCCAGTTTCTTAACCTTTACTCAATGTCTTGTTTCTCAACTCTTTTATTCTCCTCTTGTAGTCCTCTGACTCTTCTCCAAGTACCCCATGTTCTTCTTCAGTTGTTAAGACACTATATATGCTACATAGTGTCCCAAACATCATTTATACACATTTGATTTAAATTTGTGAAGGTCATTATTTACATATTTTCTATGTGTAAAAGGGTAAAATTTATTCTTTAGAAATATAGTTTTAGGAAGTCAAAATTTGAACCCTTATAACATGCACATGAATTTTTTATGCTGAATTAGAACGACAGCATTTTAGAACTAAAAGGCAAAGGAGATCACTTAGCCCAACTCCCTTCTTTTACCCAAAAACTTATGGTCTTGAGAAGTTATTCTGCACTGTCCAAAATGGTAGCCACTAGCTGCATATTAAATAGAAAATTCAGTTCCTTTGGTCACACTAGCCACGTTTTAAGTGCTCAGTAGCTACACATGTGGTTAGCAGCTCCAGTATCAGACAGAACAGATACAGAACATTCCCCTAACCTCAGAAAGTTCTACTGGCTAGCACTGGGTAAACGACTTGCCCAAAGCCATATAGCTTCTGTGTGACAGAGCCAGAGCTTCTAGTTCCTGGTCCCGAGATATCCCACCATACTACTACCATTTTAAAAGGACAAAATATAATAGATTACTTATCCTATCTACAACGCTTATTAAGTTTTATAAAAAGCATTGTGGGAGGCATGGATCCTGACCCCAAGAAGGTTTGAAGGAAATTACTTTAGGTGGGCTTACTGCCTATACAGAAAATGGCAGGTGGTTTAGTTACATCTCCCTTCTGGCCTCTGGCTATTTAATGTCTACAGTTGACTCTTGAAAAACGTGGGGGGAGGGGCAGTCCAAAAATCCACATATAACTTTACACTTGTCCCTTGATTTTGCATCTGAGGATTCAACTTATCTCAGATCGTACGGTACCATGGTGTGTATTTAGTGAAGGATATCTGGGTGTGAGTGGACGCAAGCAGTTCAAACCTGTGTTGTTCAAGGGTCCACTGTATATGTATGCAAATGTGCATTCACTGAATGTTTACTGAAGTATCTTCAGTCCCTTTGATTTTCCCAGAGACATCGGACACTTCTCAGCTCACACCTCAGTTCCTGCAGCCCATTCCTGGCTGATCTCCTAGGCTCCATTTGGCCTTTGCTGCTTCAATCAATTTTCTGTAATTCAAAACCCATTTCCCTCAAGTGCCTTTTCCACCCTTGATATCCTACTCAAAACTGTAGTAGATTCCTAGTGTGTATCATACACTAACAACAACTATGATAGAGTCAATGACTTATATTTGCATACACAAAAACTTCCCCACACATTATCCCATTTAATTTATTCCCATCTTTCTAGAATTCAAGCCCTTTTATTTCAAAAGATTGTTTCTTGTTAAGTATTTTAAGTAGATTTTTTCTAAAAGTTCTAAAACCAGGAACTTGAGAGTCATCCTTGACTTTTCCAATTCCCATTCCCCATCCCCCAGTTCAATCCATCTGCAAGTAATGTTGGTTCTGGGTCCAGAATAACATCTGGAATATATCCACTTCCCTCCATATACTAGTTTGCTAGGGCTGCCATAACAAAGTATTCCAGACTGTATGGCTTAAACAACAGAAATTTATCTTCCCACAGTTCTGGAGGCTAGAAGTCTAACATCAAGGTGTCATCAGGGTTGGTTTCCTCTGAGGTTTCTCTCCTTGGCTTGTAGATGGCTGTCTTCTTCTGGAGTCTTTACATGGTCTTCATTTGGTGTCTGTCTGTGTCCTAATCATCTCTTCTTGTAAGGATACTAGTCATATTGAATTAGGGCCCATCAATATGACCTCATTTTACCTTAACTACATCTTTAAAGGCCTTATCTCCAAATACAGTCATAGTCTGAGGTACTGAGGGTTAGGACATCAACATATAAGCTTTGGGGAAGACACAGTTCAGCCCATAACACTCCATCTTCACCAAAACCATCCTTGCCCACACTGCTTCATTTCTCATCAGACCGTGGTGGTAGTTTCCCCACCTCTTATCAAATCCATTTACCATTCAATAGCCATGGTGATCTTATGATCTTTTGAAAATATACATCACTCCCTTGCTTCAAAACTTATAGTAGTTTCCCATTGTACTACCGTTAAATTCCACACTCATTTTATTGGCTTATAAGATATGCATGATCGATTTTCCCAATTTCAACTCATGTCACTCTTTCTTGCCTGCTATGCTCTCTTAACAATGACTTCTGTCAATTCCTAGGAACACTAAACTCATTTCCATTCCAGGGCCTTCACATATGCTGTATTTTTCCTGAGAACATTCTCAGACTAACCACTCTTGATTTATTCCCTAGAAAAAACATAATTTATAATTACTTTATGTATTTTACCATATTTTTTGTCACTAGATTGTTTTTTGGAAGCAGCGATTTTGTGTTTTGTTTACACTGTGTCCACAGGCTTAGCACTGTGCCTGGTATACAGTGGACATTAGGTGAATAATCTACTTTTCTAAGCATATCTGCTGCTCTATTCAAGGAAGTTTGTAACCCCACATGTATTGATACTTTCTACCTCTATACCACAGACTGAAACATTTTCTCTGCCTAGAAATCTTTCCCCCCCTAAGCCAATCCATAATTTTCCTTTCTTTTTTTAAATTTTTATTGGGATATAGTTGATTTGCAATATTGTGTTAGTTCCTGCTGTACAGCAAAGTAAATCAGTTATACATATACATATATGTACCCTTTTTTTAGATTCTTTTCCCATATCGGTCATTACAGAGTATTGAGTAGAGTTTCCTGTAGGTCCTTATTAATTATCTATTTTATATATAGTACTGTGGACATGTCAATCCCAATCTCCCAATTTATCCACCCCCCCAAACTCTTTCCCCCTTGGCAACCATAAGTTTGTTTTCTACATCTGTGATGCTTGTAAATAAGTTCATTTGTACCATTTTTTTAGATTCCACATATAAGCAATATCATATGATATTTGTCTTTCTCAGTCTGACTTACTTCGCTCAGTATGACAATCTCTAGGTCCGTCCATGTTGCTGCAAATGGCATTATTTCATTCTTTTTTATGGCTGAGTAAGATTCCATTGTATCTATGTACCACATCTTCTTTATCCATTCATCTGTCAACGGATATTTAGGTTGCTTCCATGTCCTGGCTATTGTAAATAGTGCTGCAATGAACATTGGGGTGCATGTACCTTTCTGAATTATGGTTTTCTCTGGATATATGCCCAGGAGTGGGATTGCTGGATGTTCTTTCTTTTAAAATGTACCTCAATCCCCTTCTCAAGGAGGCCTTTCATTATGGATCATCCTTTACTCTGATCTCTCTAGTTCCCTCAGAACTTCAGTGGTAAGTTTTATATTTTATATGTATGAAGTAAGTAGTTATTTTATATGTAGGAAGTAAGTAGTTTTAAGCAAAATAAGCATTTTATTCTACAACATGTTAAAGGGATGAAAGGTGACACCTGATCAAAAATTTGGTTGAATAAAAGTTAATTTATATTGTCATAGGTGGTTTCTATTTTACTTTCTCTCACACACCTTTCTAGTAACAAAAAAGAAAAATAATTTACAGATTCTTAGTGTTTGTTAAAGCCTAGTGACATTTTTTTTCTTTTTACAGCAACAAAAAAAAGAAGATAAACAGGAATGATAAGTTTCAACCTTACTGAAACCCAGTTCAGCCTGCCTATCCTAATGAACTTTAACATGTGTGCCAAGTCAGGAGATTGAAGACTTACATTAGAGGATATCAGGTATACCATCTGCTGGAGTTTGCCAGTTGGACACTGCTAAATATGGCTCTAAATGCGGCTTTTTAGTTCTAATTAATGCAGCTTTTACTGTAAGAGACAACATACTTCCCTGTCTTTTATTCTTCCCTTTGTTCTTTTGTTTTCATCTATTCTTTCTTTCTCTCTCTTTTTTTTAAACTAGAGAAGTAGAGAGCAGAGCAGTGGTTCCCGACTGTGGAGTTGCCCACCAGAATTAATATATATGTTTGAGGAAATATGCAAAATAATGTTCTACCTCATAAAAAAGTCAGAACAATTAAAATAACAAATATTATTTCACGCCCGTCAGACTGAAAAAAATTAAAAATTATGAGTGTTTCATTCTCCAACAAAACTTCAAGTTTCTTAAGAGTAATTGGGTATTTCTTTCTCTCTCTCACTGCACCTAATAAGTGTTATGGGCTCTAGAATATAAACTCCCCAATATAGACATTTTTGTCTTTTATGTTCATCACTGTATCTGCAGTACCTAGGAAGTGCCCACCCAGCACATACATAGTAGGTAATCAATAAATATTTGTGGAAAAATGAAGGATATTAGTTCTTAGCAATACTTGCTGATTAATTGGATGACTGAGAAGCCTTCAGTCAGTTTTCAGAAACTTCAGACCTAGGTTTTCAAAGTTGTAAGGATCAAAGTTGGGTGAGCATGGGCTGGGATAGGAATGAAAGGCAGAACGAGGGATTTCCCCTCTCTCACCACAGCTTCCTACCACAGTTCCCACTTCCCAGTTCTTAGTACCTCAAATAGCCAACACTTCATAATTTACCCAGTAGCTAACTATTTGGGGGGCCATATTTGATTTTTTCCTAATGAGTACTCCATTGTCATATACTTCATGATGCCCAGAAAGGTTTCCATTGCTATTAACTCAGATCACTCAGTTTTGTGCTTTGACGATTACTCTAATCTTCTATTTAATCTCTGGATGTTGGTCGTTCTTCACCCCAATTTATCACTGCCAGTCTAATCTTTCCAGAATATCACTTTTAAGATGCTACTACCCTGCTCAAAAGTTTTTGACTCCTATACATCATCTACTTAAAAGATTTAAATTTCTTAGCTTTGTACCTGTAGCCCTCGGTGACCAGGACCCCATTCATCTGTCTTCCCTGTGTTATTACCCAGAACTCTTGGACAGAACTCCTCAGTTCCAACTAGTCAGGTGTACTTATGTCTTCCCCAAACCACCTTGTGTTTCTATGCCTCTGTATTTATTTTCTTGCTCATGGGTCCTAAAAGTTTCAAGTTCTCTGGTCTTCAGCCTAAGTCCCTTTTTTGGATGTCCAAATTATAATTCAGTGAGCCTTCTCTCCTTAAGTAACTATCAGAATTTCTGAAGAATGCTCTCAAATTCCAGAAAACCATTCTGTTGTCACTTGTCACCATGGTTGATTTTTCACCCCAGAAAAATCCTCACCCTCATTTGATCACAGTTTGCTCTTTCAAAGTTGGATTCACAGGCTGCTGCTGCTCTCCAGAGACAATTTTGTCCCAGGCATGTTCCCAGGCTGCAAATCTAATCCCACACAGTACAGCTAAATTCAGATTACAGTATAATAGTTTGCAAAATTTTACACAAGGCTTAGGGATAGCTAGAGAAACTACTGCACTACTGATACTCTTGGACCTTAGTCGCCCACCCTTCCCCACTCTCTCTCTCTCTCTTTCTCCACACCTGCAGTCACACTTCAAGGGCCGGCTTTTTTCCAGCAAGTGGGCTCAGTCAGTCAGGGAACAGATACTGAGTGTCAATTAAGTACCAGGCAGTGTGCTAGGCACTGGGGATGAACCAAATACACACAGTTCCTGTTTTCAAGAGAGACATAAAATAAATTACTACAAATAGTTGAGAAAATAATTCTAAGTATGCAAAATGCTGCCAAAGAAATACCTGGAGTACAATTTTAGGTCCTCTACGTTCTCTGTGGCCCAGGGAGAGGGAGGAAAAACAGTGTTCCCATCTCTTACAGATATCTAACCACATTAATAATGGTATAATCTGTAGAAAAGCAATTTTGACCTTTAGGAAGACAGCATTTTGTATTATTATGCAGACAGTTTAGCTCCTAGGTTTTTTTTTTTGTATTTCCTCCACAGAGAATGAAAAGAGCCAAAATGCATGAACACTTAAACTGTGTGCTTGACACCATTCTAAGCCCAATATACATATTAATTTATATAATTTTCACAATAACCTATGAAGGAGTCCTATTATTTTCCCCATTTCACAGATGAGGCAACTAAGGCACAGAAAGACTATAACTAGATCAAAGTCACACAGAAAGTAATGGCAGAATTAAAAATCCAGGCAATCTGACTGCAACCCAAAGTCTTTGTTACTATGCTATTATACCTCTCAATACAGAGAATTGCATAATCTTTCTTCAAAGGTGCATTCCCATCTTTTGCCTCTGAACGTTCTTGCCAGGGCCAGGCTCAGAGCACTCTGCCACATCATGCTTCTCCACTCGGCTGGACTGCTCTCCTTCTTAGTTGTTGAAACCCCACTAGTTCTTCTATAGAAGCCAGATGAAACCCTTCCTAGGCCTAGTTCACAGTGATCACTTCCATCTCTGAATTCATGTAACAATCACTGTCTATAAAAACTCTTACAGATTACGTTCTCTACTAGGTTTATAGGGAGTGTATGTTTCCCCAAAGTAAATCGCACAGTGCCTTGCACAGAACTGGTACTCAGAAAGAATTATTGATTAAGAGAGGGTCCCCAGCTTGTAGGGGTCTGTGTGGTAGGCGGCCAAACTGGTAGCAAATGGACATTTTAGTTTTTGATTTTATGTTTTTTACATGATTTAACAAAAAATCTATGTTATGACCATGTCTGGAAAATATTCATTCAATAAACAATTAATGTGCCAAAGCATTGTGCTAAGTATTAGAAGTAAAACAAACTCTCTCTCCTGAGCTGTATACCTAAATTTCCAGCCGCCTTCCAGATACAATCACAGGTTCAAATCCAAGATCATCATCCTTACCCCTGCAACTCAGAAACACATATTCCAAACTTGCCCCTTCCTCAAGGTTTCAACATTTCTTTTAGGGTCTCCATCATCATTTTGGGCATACATGTCAATCACTTTTTCCATTAAAAAAATATGTTATATATTCATTTTACTAAGGTAACGAGGAGACAGTACTAAGACACCCTGTGCGTTACTCTCTTGCCAGCTTAATAATACCATCAGGACAACCCTCTTTGTTTACATGTAGTTCTTGTATTAGCTATGGGGGCAGCTCAGTTTTAATTTATTATGTGATAAAAGAGTTTACAATTATGTTCAGAACATTATTTTTTTATTGAGGATTTTAAGTGGGACAAATGAATTAAAGGAATTGTCATGTTTTCCACAGCTCCAGAGATGTAAATCTTTATGCAGTGAAGAAACGTAATTAAATGAAACTCGAATTTTAAAAGCTAACTATTCATATTAATGATCAGTGGTTAGAGATGTTTAGTTTTCTGTCACAATTTCAATCCAGAATTAATTTGGTTCTAAAATAAAATAAATGGAAAATTGAGGACTCACTCGAATCTTAACGCAACAAATATGAACTAGATTTTTAGTTCTTTGTAACCTTCTGTAAAAATTCCGTAACTGTATTGGTGTAGATTATGCTAGGAATGAAATTTGGTTCCAGTGTTAGTATTCCAGATAAATTTAAAGAAAGGCATCTTGGTATTTGTTTTCTTTTGCTCTAAGCAGGTTCTTTACATTTTACTTGAATTAACTTGCAAAGTAAATGTTTATCCATAAATCAGTACTAAAATTAAAAACTGGTAAATAAAAAATTGGTAATAACAAATTATCTAAATATAGATAATCTGAAAAAACATTATGACATTTCCCCCACGCCATAACAGTGGTATAAAACATGAACATGACGAATGATCGGATCCACAATAAAGTAAGAAAATGTTTGTTCGTGACTCTTTGTTGAAGGGTAGCACATACCAACAGAATCCTGAAAAAGATAAACCTGAATTATTTAGTATACAACTACATTTAAATAATAATCAACATATTTAGCTATTATATATTTTGTGGTAAAATGTCATGAAACATATCAAATCTTTGACAATAAGTTGGCAGTTAACTACTATTTTAAAATATTTGTGGGCAGCACAGTCTACTTACTAAGCTAACAATACACATGTACTATGCAAACATGCATAATTCTTGACCTTAAGGAATTTATAGTCCAAAGTAAATTCTATCTTTGAAAAAAGTCCTAATATTGCAAAAATTTATTTTGCATTTTTCCTCTATCTTTGCTTTTTTCAGAACATGGTCTATACATACTATGCGGGCTGGGACTATGTTTCGTTTGTTTATCACTGGGCTCTAGTCCAGCACAGTAGCTGATACACAGTAGATATTCAAAAAAATAATTGTTAAATGATTGAATACAGATACTTAGAAACTGCTTCATGTGTATTAACAATCTTTTGTGTGATACTAAAATTCAAGTATCAGATTCTGTGATGTAAAGACATTTATGTCACTCTTACTTATTTGCCCAAAAATTATCGTTTGACAGTCTAAAGAACGGTGTTCTACCTCATCTGAGCCACAGATTTAGCTCTAAAATAAGAAAGAACTATTATTAGACATGGATAACAGAAAAGAAGCCAGGGAAAAAAGTTCATACTGTTCTCCAAATAAAAGCATACCTTATCAACTTTTAATTTTAACAGAAAACTATTTAGTTTATGTTAACTATGTTCTGTATATACAGGTATATGTTCTGTTAGCTATGCCTCTCTGAGGCATAACATCGTCCTAGTTGCTATCTCCAGCTATTACAATCCTCTTAATAACAAATAATTAGATTGGTTGGTTGCACATTTCCCCTCAACACTTACATATGCTGTAACTTTAAAGACAGAAGAGGTAATTTGTATTTTCTTGGTTTGAGGATTCTTTCGAACACTAAAATAGGGAGGAAAAGGGAACATTTTAAAATATAACAAGCACTGGCATAATACATTTAAGATGCTGATCCCTTTTAGTATTCAGGTGTTCTTATCCATATATAACATGGAAATATAGAATATCCAATTAAGTAGTTTGAAAAGAATGGCATCTGTGGTTTCATCAAAGGATGGGGCAACGTTAACTGAATTGAAATTGCAGAAAATTGAATTTTACAGTTAGAGGGTTTGAGGTCAGTTTGAGACTCAGATGATGAAAAGACTCCTAGGCCAGAGACAATTACTGGAAAAACAAGAATTCGTTAAAGTCAGACTGAAGTGTAAACAGCCGTAAGGGGTCGATAAAAACATACTAAACTTAAAGAACTAAACAGGCTGAACATAAATGACAGTTCTGACACTGATTTGTTATTTCACTTTAGGCAAGATTAACCTTTCTGAACCCCAACTTTCTCATATGCAGACTGGGTATGATATGGTTCCCTTTAGGATTATATGAGAATTAGGTGGAGTAATGTATATGAAAACTATTTATTAAATTATTTATTACTAAATTATATTCTATTAAAATCACTTTCTCTCATAGCTCTCTTTCAGTTACTCTCCCCACAAAAGATAATCTGTGGCAATATATAGTGAGGCAGCAAACTGAGGATTGAGGAAATAAGCTACAGATATATATTTATATATTAATTCATATATAAATATGTACACATATTTATAATGCTTTACAATTTGCAAAATACTTTTATATACTTTACCTCATGTAAAGATCACACAACTCAGTGAGGTAGGCATGATTTTGCCAATTTTACAGACAATAGAAGTAGAGCAGTTAAATGATACATTTCAGACATTCCAACTAAAAGTGGTATTTCTGGGAATAGAATTTAGGTGATATAGAGTCCAGTTTTCTTTCCCTACACCTCACCTGTTTATCTTATACCTACTCTAAATTCATATACATCAAAGGTATTGTCCATGTGTTACATGAGTAGGTTAAATTTAAAGGAAGATATCCCTCTTTTTCACTTTATCAGGTGAAAGTACTTCTTTCCCTTCACTACATATGTAAAGAAATGGGGAGAAAGAGAGAGGAGGAAGAAGGGGGAACTCTGTGGGAGGGTGTGCATGCATGTGTGTTTGAGCTTGTGCACCTGTTAGAGATGACCAGATGCAAGCCATTTCAGGGTTCAGGGTTCAAGATTCTTAGGCAGTTTTCATCTTTAAAACATTTCATTCAGATTTAAACCCAGGAATCATGCAATTAAATTGATTTCCATATATTTCTATAACATAAGTTGAGGTCATTTTCTTTTATTTCTCTAATGCGTAAGATACACTGCTTGAAGGTTGGAGACTACATTTAAAATTTCATGCTTATCTGAGAGAAGACTATCACCACTACATATAAAACGTTTGCATACACCTATATGACCACCCAGATCAAAATACAGAACATATCTATGGTTATATCTAATTTTAAATACTGATCTGGAGGTGGTTATATGGGTGTAAACATATATAAAAATTCACTGAACTTATGTATACTACGATTTATTCAGTTTACTGTATGTAAATTACTCCTCAGTTTTAAAAAAATGAGCCCCTATAAAAGTTTGTGCTTATCAAATAAACTTAGAGGAAATTTAGTATTTGATACTTCACATAATAATCACTTAACACATACAAACACATACCATAGGTGTATTATTTTTAAAAAGAAACTACATTTGTACATTATTAGGAGTTGGTTCCTAATGGAAATAAATCATATTATTCCATTTTATTACCGCTGATCCTGTATTACTGTTACTTTAAAATATCTCTAAGACAATTCGTCTAATTTTTTATAGGTCAAGCAAAGTATATGATCACCTGTCCTATATCTCATAAGAAAAAAAGAAAAGGAAATGTAAAGTGATATTCATTTGTGCCCTAGGGTGTTCTACTAATAATTGCATTATATCAGATTTTTGGCAGTCACTAATTCACTCTCCAGGTAACCATAGTTTTTAAGGATGCTGGAACATAATTTCCATGTAGTGCTTTTAAAAAGTATGATTGTATTAATGGTTTAGAAATAGTGTAATAATTGGTTTCTTATCAATATCATCTGTGCTAATTTCTGAGGATCAGTCCCATATTGACTCTAAACGTTATGGTGTGCAGACCATTCTAGCTAACTCTGCTCATTTTAAGACACAAGGATCCCACCGCTTAATTAGCATCTGAAGGTCATAATCTAAGCCTCTCAGTTCAAATCATAAAATCTGGGGCAGATATGTATTTTGGAGAACGTCTCCTAAAACTTTGACAAGAGCATGTGTTTAATGTCTAAAGTAGGAAAGACACAGGCACCATTAGTAACTATAGAATTATTTTTGAAATGCAATGAAACAATTGATCATTTGCTCTCCAAGAAAATGGTTCTAAAGTATTGCCTATGTGACTTAAAGGGACCATAATCCTTGAAAATAAGGCATTTTCCAAAACATTTAAAAGATGTCTTTTATAGGACTTGTAATAATGGATGAGGGAGAAAATATCTTTAGAATGTTTTTACCTTTTTGTTTTAGTCAGAGACCCTTAAAATCAGGCTCTGTAATGTGCCCTCAATATCTACAAACATAAGGGATGGACTTCTTTGCTAGAATGAATCAGGGACAATGTTTATCTGCAAGTGCAGGTTAGATAATGTAAGGTAGCTACTGCACGTATAATTAGAAAGGTAGCAAACATTTTTCTAAAGCATGTAAAAACACCCAAAACTCAAGTAAAGGAACAGGAAAAAACATCTGTCTTGGTTAAGGTAGGTTGTACAAATGACTTGATTAGATACATGGCTCAGAATTCTGAGAAATTACTGATGATACTTCAAGTTCCACTTGTGCTTCCTCTACTTATACATCCCTTGATAAATGCTATGTTGAACCAACCTGTATCTTTACCTTAACCAACTGACACAGCATCTGACCCAAATCAGCACGACTAATATTAGAAAAGCCCCATGTAGTGCATATGATAAGCAAACCAACATAGCTCCTAAGGGATTTTGAGGTCATTTAACGCATTCGGTTGCTTTGTGTTGGCACCTAAGCCATCTCAAGCAAATATTTATTATAATCATAATTTTCTACTGAAGTTGCTTTGGGAAGACAATTTCATATCCTCCCCTCATTCAGCAAAGAAATTCATAAACATGCTTAACTTGGATCATCGAGAGAAATATTTAATGGGTCTCAGAGAAAAGTAATGCTGTAACTGGGCTGGTCTCCTTCCCAGTCTCCCCTAGAATGACAGACTTGTGATGCATCACCCCTGAATTGGGAACAGACTGCCCTCCTCTTTGCTGGCCCTTGTGGACTTGACTCCATCAAGACGTCCCTGACTGCTCACACCCACACTGACAATTTCTTCTTTTGAACTTCTGGGGTTTTTATTACAGTATAAAGAGCTGTAAACATTTGCCTATAAATAACTGAATATTTGATTATATAAAAAACATTTACTTATAAAAGATTTTAAACAATTACTTTACTATTATTTACTATGTTAACTTGTAATTCCCTTAAGGTCAGAGACTGCCTGATGCCTCCTCTTGCACTCTTTAGCGCTTGGTCGAGTTCAGTGCCTAATATTAACACTTGCTGGTTGCCTGATTAAGTGATTCCACGGACACAATTCTTATCCTTTCTGTAAGATGTCATGAATTTTGGATACTCATTTTATGAGTGGTCATTACTCTTTGAGTCATACTTTTTCTTAGCACCCAAAAAGTATAGAAGAGTATCACAAGTGAGAATTCAGGGAAGGGAATGTTGGAAAAAATAGCAGTTTCTTCAATGCTTTGGTTCTAAAGTTATTTCTATTTCAAATATCTCTAATAGAATCTCTTCCTCCACAGCACATGGTAGTGAGGAATTCCACAGGTTCATGTGGCTGATGAGGCACAACACACTGTGGTGGCTGTGGTGTGTGTGTTTGTGTGTATGTGTGTGTGTGTGTGTGTTTAGGGTACATCGAGGAGTATCTAGCGGGAGTGCTAGAAGCAGTCTTGTAAGTTTTCATGAGCTGCAAATGATAAGAACAGAATATGTTTGATGTAGGTATGTGCATGTTATTTCTGAAATTCTGTTTCTATAATTTCTCTTCCAACAATCTTTATGTATTGACACAATAACTTTTTCATAAAAATCAGAGACAGATTATAGAAATATTTTTCTGTTTTTAAAACTATATCAAAAATAAACTCAGTAGAATAATGGAATCATGCAGTTTGTTGTATAGCTGTATGACACATGTAATGGATATGAGAATTGAGGTGTTGAGGATAAGTAAAGTTAACAATCAAGAGTTTGATGAGAATCTAATTCTGTTGTTTTCCTATTAAAGTAAAATTGTGGGGCTTCCCTGATGGCACAGCGGTTAAGAATCCGCCTGCCAATGCAGGGGACACAGGTTCAAGCCCTGGTCTAGGAAGATCCCACATGCCATGGAGCAACTAAGCCCGTGGGCCACAACTACTGAGCCTGCGCTCTAGAGCCCGTGAGCCACAACTACTGAGCCTGCGTGCCGCAACTACTGAAGCCCACGCGCCTGGAGCCCATGCTCCGCAGCAAGAGAAGACACCGCAATGAGAAGCCCGTGCACTGCAACGAAGAGTAGCCCCCACTCACCACAACTAGAGAAAGCCCGCACGCAGCAACGAAGACTCAATGCAGCCAAGAATAAAATAAATAAATAATTTTTTTAAAAAAAGTAAAATTGTGTAACCAAACTCTGGGAATCTTTGCTTTTACTTGTTCCTATCCCATTTGCCTATAAAGATGATCCAATATCTTCATCACTGAAAAACCCAACTAAAGAATGTTCACTCCAGTTAAAATAAAAGCATAAATAAAAGATCTGTAAAGTCTTTATCCTCACTTGGTCTTCAAAAAGAAAAAAAAAAAAAGCCCTAGTGGAACACCTAAAACAAGTTTAGGATTAATTTTGAAACGATAAAGATTAACACTTAGGTGAAAATTCTTCTACCTCTTTAGAACAAAGGTAATAATTTTTTTTACTATTATATTTATTAGTATTAGTCAAGCAAGTTCAAACACCCTGAGGGAGCTCGTGTCCCCTTGAGATTTAAAAGAAGGCCTAGGGACAAAAGGGAGACCTGGAAGAAGGCAGCTGCTAGTAAGGGATGGAGTGGGTGACAGGTCTGGATGAGAAAACAAGGACAAGAGGCAGCTGAGAGGACTGAGGCCTAAAATAGGGTCAGGGAAATCGAGAAATTTTGTAGCCTGGAAGAGAATAAGGAGGCTCTGAGGAGGGGGTCAGGGTGGTGCTATTTTTACTCACTTTGGTTGTTAATAGACCCACAAATAGTTGCTGGGTAATCCTACCAGCGTTAAACAAATAATTTGCTCTATTAACCAGAGATTCACAGATTGTAATCGAGCAACATTACCTCACTAGATCCTTATAGACAAGCTTTGCTGTTTCCAGATATGGATTAAGCACATCTTCATATTGACAAAGGGCTCCACCAAGGCAAAGATGTTTGAAAAGACAAAACAGGAACTCTTCTCTATCTGGTTGGCTGAATACTTCATATTTTTCTGAGTCTTCCACTAGTAAAACCTATGTAAGATGATAAAATTCATCTCAATGTAACATAATTTGAGGTTCTAATTTTTATGTTTTCAAAAGGTTCAGTTTATATGTTTAAAAGTAATTTTAGGCCTATTTTAAGAACCAATCCTGAAGCAATGGAGAAAATGATCTGCAAGATCTGTGCTTATTGTCCCTCCATTCTATCATTTTACCAGGTACAGACAGTGAAAGGAATAAATCTAAACCTAAGCCTTCTCTTCTTCTGCTTTCTTTGTTCTAGTTTATATCTTTAGTAATCGTTTTAGCGCTACTGAAATTTTAGACTTGAGTCACTGTGAATCTCATTCGGAAACAATGGGAGTATAAATAAATGGAGAAACTTCTCCATCCCATAAGGTCCATAGTCTTTGCTTCCACCAAGAGGCTAAACACAAATGTTCATTTTCTAAGCTCTCTCATAGTGTTTGGATTACTATTTTCCTTATGCCCACAGTTACACCATTTTGAACTATTCCGGTAGCTGGAGCCTCATAATCATCTCTTCTTCTGTTCTCCTCTAATAATATCACCTTACACGTCACCAAGCTACATGGATGCTTGCTCTCTTGAGACCTTGCTACCTGTTTCAGAAAATAGTTTGACTAGGTCTGATGTGGGGGATTTCCTTACACCATTGGGCATTACAGACAATCGCTTAATTTGTTGACTGTAGTGGACATGAACAGGTGATGAATGTATACTACAAAATATATTCCTTTTATTGAATTGCTTATAGCCCATTTACTTGAAAAAGAATGTGAAATAGCTAATAATAAAATATGGATACAGTAAGATAAAAATAATAAAAGACAAAAGAATGTAACCAAGATATAAAGTGGGAAGAGAAAATAAAAACACATAAGGAACTCTACATGGAGAAGAGCTATAAAAATTGTGCATAACACTTAATGCTACCACATAGGTAAAGGAAGGATATATGAGTCATATAACAATCACTGTCTAGCAGTAAGAAGTACACTTTTTATTAGGAAAATTGATTAAACTTAACATTTTATTTACCTCAATCTCAAATGAAAATCATTACAAGGTCATTATATAAGAGGCATTAAAAAACAATAAACTCTCTGGTGTAGTCTATATGTAGTTTACTTATAATGACTTGATGAAAGCTGAAGTTGTATGTAGTAAAAGGTAAGAGGAAGTGGTCCCCAGTTTACTGCTCTCTGTGTGCCACATATAACACCTGTACATCTCCTCTCCCTCCCTCCCTCTCTCTCTACAAGGAAATAATGTAATATTAAAACTCAAGTTTGCAGCCACCTAAAGATTTGGCTTAATACAAGCGTGACAAAAGCCCTTAGGGATGAATAGTTTACACTTTCCTTACACAAGGACTCATATATTGAATTGATTAGGCTGTGCAATTAAAAAATTATAATTAAAAACATTTTTGGAGTGAATGTTAAAACAATAACATTTTATGTCTGATCTCCCTCTCTATTCACATACAGATCTGTCTAGTTGTGTAGCCCTCCGAGAGGAGATATGCAATGAATGGTTAATGAGTCCAACTTCTGAGCCGTGGTCAGGAAGGAGGCTATTATCAGAATTTAATTACACAGTGTGCCAACAGAATCTGTGTTGCTACACAATGGGAGGGCCCTTTCTAGTTCAGGCTAAAGCTAAAAGTTATTTAGATTTTTTTCAGCCAGAAAGCAACCAAGTTAAAGCCCGCTCCGTTGTCACAGAGTGGCAAAGAACACAAGAGCAAAACATACAGGCAATCGGCAAAAAACACCGAGCCCCAGCACTTCCTGAATAGAGGTGCTACTCATGGCGATAAATAAGCAGGAGGCAGTTTTGCAGGGTATTCTGTTGAAGAGCAAACCCTCCTTTTATTTTTTATTTTTTGGCCGCGCTGCATCCTAGTTCCCCAGCCAGGAATCGAAGCCGTGCCCCCTGCATTGGAAGCACGGAGTCTCAACCACTGGACAGCCAGGGAAGTCCCACAAATCCTCCTTTTAAAAAGTCATTGCTGAGGCTCTCTCTGTAGAAGTGATGGTGTAGGAGTGAGTCCTTTTAGGTATTGTTCTAGCGAAGATCAATGTGTGGACTGGCTGGATGGTCCCTCGTCTCCTACGGACAAGATTCCTGTGTCCAGAACGATATATCAGTAGTCTCCCTATTTCATTTCTATCTGCATTTGTAATACATTAGACTTGTACATCTTCCTTCTCTCTTAATGTATAATAATAATAATAGTAATTAGCAGTAGTTAATATTATTGAAATCTTACTAAGTGCTGAGCATTGTGTAAAGCACTTTAAATGCATTATGTCACATAATTCTTACATTATTCCTATCTCATATATGAAGAAACTGAAGCTTAGAGAGGTTAAGGATGACAGTTATTAAAGTGACAGAGCCTAGATTTGAACCTACGTCTATTTGATAGCCCTAATTTTTGACCGCTTTGTAAATACTCTTTCTCATCAATTAAAATAATAATGATGATGATATTTCATTTTAACAGCATTTCATAAAATGCTTTCTCAACAATTTTAGGAAGAAGGTAGAACGGGCATTTTAATTTCCATATTGTACAGGTAAGATCTTGAGGCTCAAGATATTGAATGACTTGCCTAAGGTTATTATTATCTTGTAAATAATAAATCAGGAATTAGGAAAATAATCCATGTCTTCTGATGCCAAGTTCAGTATGCCTCTCATTAAAACAAAAATTAACTTAGTTAATCAAATGCCTTTTTGATCTCAGCAATGAGATTAAAAGATTATTTCCCTCCAGGGATGTTTTTAAATATTCATTTGATATGTTAAGAGAAAATATTGAAGAAAAATAATCATCAATTAAATAGGCCAGAGTTTCTTGACCTCAGCACTACTGACATTTTGGGCCAGATAACTTTGTTGTAGGGACTGTCCTGTGCATTGCATGATGTTTAGCACCACCCCTGGCCTCTACCCATTAGATGTCAGTAGAAGCCCACTGAGAACTAATGAAATACACACATAATCAAGCTTATAAGAAAAGTGCCATCCAAGAAGAAACCTACCCGGATAATGATTATTACTGATCATTATTCATTGATAAGAGGTATTTTACGGGTTTTAGGCAGGCAAAAGTTTTTGACATTAAGCATTTCCTGAAATGAAATTCTATTGTGGAAATTTAAAATTCTGTACTTACTTTTCGTAATTCATCAGAAATAAGGAAGGGATCACAAAAAGAATCTAAACATTTAACAATATGTCCATTCTCTCGTACAATATCTTCATCATATAATGGATTAAAAAATGACATTGAAAGCTGTGTGCAAGGAACGTTTATAGCTTCAATTTTTTTCACTTCAGTTCCTGAATAAAAAGATATAAAAATTAATTTAGTACTCTCAATTATTTCCAAAACAAATATCACTCTGCAGAGATTCTAAGAAGTAACCAAATACAACATATGTTTTGATATATTTAAAAGACACATTAGTTTAGGGATTTTATTAAATTCTTATTTTGCAGGTTGTTTATTTTTATTAATTATTAAAAGTTTATAACAAAATTTCACCATTTCAGGCCTAGATGAAGGATATGTAAATTAGAAAATACTTGAAAATGAAATATTTATTGTGTAGTAGGAGGTTCTTAGATCAGTTTTAATGTATATATCAGAATTGCCTATAAAACACAGAAATTGCTTCATATGATTTTGGATTTGTATTATGCTTAATGCTTTATAATTCATATTACAAAAATTTTAATTAACTTAAGTAAGGATATTTCTAAAGTCACTGAGGGTATTTTGAAAATGTTTCTCTCCATTTAAAAATTTCTCCCTTGTGATCTCACTTACAGTGTTTATTACAAAAAAATGGTTTTCCAAATCAAGGTAAATTTCAAACCAGGCCCTAATCAAGTTATTACAAGTGTTAGAGAAATTTGAAATCATGGTGTTCTGTCTATTTTTCTCTTGTAGCTCTAGTTCTTCCCATTTCCACACCAACACCCCCCCCCCCCATTTATTTCCTGAATGTGTCTTTCAGGAATGGATTTTCTGTTACTAGAGGTTCTATTAAATTGCAAAAAGACATAAAGATTAAGGTGAATACTTTTATTATTGCCTCAGTGAGTCACTCAATCGGTTTCTCTCTTTTATGCACCTACATACGCACACGCACTCATTCAGATATAAAGGGGTGGAGCTCTCCTTGTTCAAAGTTCTAGGACGATTGCAGACTTAGATATGGTGTGTCCTCTCCCCAATATATTTGCTGGATCTCTGACCTGAGAAGCAATTTGAGCTTGAGAAGAATAATGGTGATTATTTGCACTTCCTCCCTCTGGCTGCCCACCCAGAGTCTTGCTAGGACCTGTTGCTCTCATTCTGATCCTAAGCTGGGCTAGTGTGGAGGCAAGAAGAATGCCTGGAGCCAAGAACTGTGCATGCCTCAGTTATTTCAAAAGATATGCTGCTAAGAAAAGCTCCTTTTGTTCTAGAAGCAAAATCCTTCGGGGGATTAAAGTAAAAAGAAGACCGTAGAAAACGACAGAGTAGGTCTGAGTAATATTGGAAGACCAAAGAACAAGAGCAGTATAAAGCCAGACAATTTTCAAAGATGGGTTGGTGGTCATAGGGTGAGGGACTGACATTGGGCAACATGCCATTTTAATAAATCTACCCTATGTCTGATTTGGGGAGTGGCAGGAGGGTGTGGATGGTGAGAGAAGGTAATTGAATTTAAACCACTTAATCTGAAACATAGAAACAGAACTTGCTATGGACTGAATTGTGTCCCTCCAAAATTCATATGTTAAAGCCCTAACCCCCAAAGTGATTGTATTTTGAGATGGAGTCTTTGGGGAAGTAATTAGGGTTAGATGAGGTCATGGGTGGGGTCAGGAGGACCTCAACATATGAATTTTGAAGGGACACAATCCAGTCCATAGCCTTCTGCCCCTGGCCCCCCAAATTCATGTCCTTCTCACATGAAAAATACATTGATTCTATCCCAACAGCCCCAAAAGTCTTAACTCATTCCAGCATCAACCCTAAAGTCTAAAGTCCAAAGTCTTATCTAAATATCATCTAAATCAGATATGGGTGAGACTTGAGGTACAATTCATCCTGAGGCAAAATTCCTCTCCAGCTAAGAACCTGCAAAACAAGACAAGTTACATGCTTCCAAAATACAGTGGTGAGATAGGCATAGGATAGACATTTACATTCCAAAAGGGAGAAATAGGAAAGAAGAAAGGAGTGATGGTCCCAAGCAAGCCTAGAACTTGGCAAGGCAAATTCCATTCGACTTTAAGCCTCAAGAATAATCCTCTTTGGTTCAATGTTCTGCTTTCCATACCTACTGGGGCGGTTCTTCCTCCAAGGAAGTGTGTTGTTGAAACTGAGGGGGTGACCCTGACGATCTCTGAATTGCCTTCTCAGTCCTTCTTCTCTTTTCTTGAAGAATAGCACATGCTTACAGCTGAGTGGCTCCATGGTCTGGCCCTGTAGGATCTAAAAAGCCTTCATTTCGTCTCATTTTTTTCTGTCCCCTTTAGTTCAAGCTGGCAGTGTCTTTGCTGGTACAATCCCATCTCTATTTCTGGCTTCTGCTGAAATGGCTGATTAAGCCCATGAGTTGCACCCATGATCTCTTTATCAAATGGTTGCTCAAGGACACACTTAGTGTGCTCTTCAGAACAAGCTTTCTCATTTTCTGCAATATGGATATGCTGAGAATTTTCCAAATCTTCAAGTTCTGGTTCCGTTTCGCTTAACAATTCCTTCTTCAATTCATCTCTCTCCTTCCATATTTTACTATAACCATTCAGGAGGAAACAAGCCACTCCATCAATACTTTGCTTAGAAATCTCCTCAGCAAATATTAATTTTATCACTTACAAGTTCTATTTTCCACAAAAACACTAGAACACAGTTCAGCCAAGTTCTCTGCCATTTTATAACAAGGACTGCCTTCCTTCCAGTTTCTAATGCCATGTTCCTCATTTCTGTCTGAGACCTCACCAGAATCAACCTTAACATCCATATTCTAGCATGCACCTCAAGACTCTTACAGACTATAACCATTACACAATTTCAATGCTACTTCCACATTTTTAGGTATTTTTACAGAAGCACTCCACTTGGTACCAAAATCTGTATTAGTCTGCTTGGGCTGCTATCACAAAATACTGTAGACTGGGTAGTTAAACAACAGACATTTATTTTTCCACAGTTCTATAGGGTGGGAAGTCTAAAATCAAGATGTCAGCTGATTTAGTTCCTGGTGAGGACTCTCTTCCTGGCTTGCAAACGGCTGTCTTCTAGCTGTGTCCACATGTGACAGACTCTTATAAGAACACTAATCCCATCATGAGGGCCTCTCAAGACCTTATCTAAACCTAAAATCTCCCGAAGACCTCACCTCTAAATGCTGTCACATCAGGAGTTAAGGCTTCAATATAAGAATTTGGGAGGGGACACAATCCAGTGCATAGCACACACTCTCTGTTATGTAGAAATTTGGTTAAATTATGTCTCCAGCATTTATAAGTTTTACATGCATCACTAAGATCACACAGAAAGTTAAGCATGTATTGTTTTTTCCCCCCTCAATACTAGCATTACAATACACTGGATAGCTCCTTTTTATTTAGTGTCCAAGTTGGTGCTTTTCTGGAAACCCCATTAATGTGGAAGTGACAGAGGCAAGATCAGTTCTAGAGCCTGGATTTGAATCTCAACTCCACCTGGCCAGCTATGTAGAACTGCACAAGTTACTTAGCTCATGCCTCTGACCCCTCATTTCTGAAATAGGGATATACAGTAATACCTCTCTGAGAGTTGTTTTGAGAATTAAAGGAGGTAAATGTGCATAATGCCCTTAGCTGAGCACATAGGAAGCACCCATTACACGTCAGCCAAAGAAGGGCAAAGTATGTCTAAAAGAAGGGGGCCGTGGCAGTTGGCTGAGAGGATAAATCAGCACCAACAATTGGCAACGTAGGCAGTGTAGCCAGTAGTGAAGGAGATTCCATCATCACTCTCTTTAAACCTGGTTCACTTGCTTGAAAAATGTCTCTTCTCTCATTAAACAAAAGCTATTTCTTATGCTTATAAAGGCCCTCAGAGTAAAATTAGAGAGAAGATGGCCGATATATGAGAAAAAGAAGAAGAAAAGCAAATAGGAGGAGATAAAAACAAATTAATGGAAGAGTACAAGCAATCCACTAGAAACTTCTGTTTCTGAAATGGAGTGCTATCTCTTCTTCTATTTTTCAAAGTACTTCTAATTGATTCTGTCAAGTACATGTGGAATTTTAGAACCTTTCTTTTTGCAATGCCTTTTACAAAAATTAGAAAAAAGTCAGTGCTGTTTTGTGAAGTACGTACCAAAACGGGGGAAGGTAGAATGCCTATTTCAATGAACGTTATCTTTTGTAAATGAGTTTACTGAAGTTACCGTAAACATGGTTTGTAAACACCATGATACGTGACTCTGATAATTTCCTTTTGAAGATTTGGAAATGGTAAATATATTTTCTTAGATACTCAGCTTAACTTTGTAAGTAGTCTGAAGATCACACTGTACTAACTTTTTGTTCTATAAATTTTGCGGTGGTCTTTAGCCAAAAGCAATAAAATTTGACCTACTAAGTCCAACATCATGAACTGTTTGTAAACTTGTGCTTGACTAATACTTTATGAAAAGTTATTTTTGTGTAAGGCCACTAGAGTTCCATGAAAATATGTTGTAAGAATTTACCAAAACAACCCCATCTAATTTAAAATCAACTTACATTTTCTGGAGCACATATTCACGTTACCAACCAGATTCTCCTTCTAATTGGAATGATAATTTATTCTATTGTTAAGAGGGCTCAACCTAAATTTTCAAATACAGTGTTCACGTTTCTGTTTTCAAAATAGTCTTCTGTTAACTCTCTAATTTCTTTCTTGACCTGAGAGTTATTTAAGAGATTTGAGTGTTATTAAGTGTTTAAATGTTTGGGCAATTTTCTTTAAAGATTTCTAGCTGTGTTTCAACGTACTATGAAAACATTATCTATATGAAGTTCTCCTTTTGAGAATTTAAGACTCTCTCTCCTCTGTGATTTAATACATTATTTTTAAAGACTGTTCCATGGTGGCTGCCAGAAATCCATTCCCCTGACCCAACTGAGATTTTGCCCACACATCCGCACATCCGTGGAATCTTACCTGACCCTTTCCCACTGGGTAGAATTGACCACTCCCCTCCTTTTGCTCCCATTGCTATGTTAGCACCTGTGATACATTATTGCACATATTTTAAAATATATCAGTGAGTTCCTTGAGTACACGTTTTCTCTTACTCACCTTTATGTTACCTGCGTCTGTCAGAGTCCATGAAAGGTGCACAATAAATACTTTCCAAACAAATGTAAAGAGTGAAAAATTGCTCTTAGGTGTTAAGCCAGGATAGCAGCAGTGGACTACCAGGAGAAAGATGCAGGGCAGGCCTGGCACAGTTGATAATATTTGACTTTGATGTTGTCAAGCAAATGAGTCATTATTCACAATTTATATTTTAATAATGAAAATTCCTGAGGTAAAATTTTGTTATAATAGTAAAATAGTAATCTGAAGAGATGAAAATAAATTTTGTTTACCTAAGGTAATCCACTGTCCAGAAGAATCTGAAAGTAACTTCAAATTGGGAATAACATTTGGATCTTTAAAAAAAGCCTAAAATACAAATTTGAGGGGAACAAGTTAGATATATTATTATAAACAGTAATAAGAATTAACTTCTTAAATAACTATAGTAAAATCTCATTTAATTTAAATTGGGGAAGGATAATTTTAAATTGCTAAAATGTCTTAAGCAATAAATGTTTCATAAAGAAATGAAGTTCTGTTACCTTCAAGTTGGAACAGTATGAACAATACTGTTATGTCCAAGTAGATACCTTTGGGACTAATTTAATAAATAGAAAGTAATGATTTACAGTGAAAAGTAAGAGGTTATATAATGTTTGAAAATTTTGTTTTCTTTCAACCTTGTTCTCCCAATTAACTGATGTAAGTAATCACTGCTTCCACTCTCCCCAACTAAATCTAAATCTAAATGTAATTGTCAATTTAATTCTATCCAAGGGGCACATAGAAAAGTGATAAATTTCACTTCTTAAAAAATGAAAACTTTCTGTATGGCGAAAGAAAGAAAAGTAGCCAAGAGTTTTATTTCCAGGCACCAGCAGTTGACTCTGGCTGAAAAGATCTGAAGAGAAACGTATTAAAAGTATCTTAGGTAGTCTACATAATTATCAGGAGATGTAGAGAATCAGGCTAAGTGCTGGGCCCTCAGAATAACACAAAATCATATGTAGAACTGCCCTGATGAGGAAACAGTCATCCTTGCTATAGCCCCATCAAGCACTAAAAAGAGATACCATGATCCTTTCCTTACCAAGGCTACTGCTGTGCCAGGATTGCCCTAACTGAAAGCTGGATGCCTTTGCCACCACCTTTGCCATAAAAATTCAGGATTCTGTGTGTACCTCTTTCCTTAAGTTGCTCACTTTTCAAAAACTGGTTTTGCACTGATAAATCTGGTTGGTAGCCCTAGATCCCAGGTTTGTGCTCTGAGTGCAAAAGAGGCAAGTATTACACAGTGAAGGAAACCATCAACAAAATGAAAAGGCAACCTACTGAACAGGGAAAATATTTGCAAAGCATATATCTGATAAGGGGTTAATATCCAAAGTACATAAGGAACTCATACAGCTCAATAACAACAACAACAAAACCCCTAAAAATCTGTTTAAAAAATGGGCAGAGAATCTGAGTGGACATTTTTCCAAAGAAGACAAACAGATGGTGAGCAGGCACATGAAAAGATGCTCAACACTAATCATCAGGGAAATGCAAATCAAAACCACAATGAGGTATCACTTCACACTTGTTAGAATAGCTATCAACAAAAAGACAAGAAATAACAAGTGTTGGCAAGGATGTGAAGAAAAGGGAACCCTCGTGCACTGTTGGTGGGAACGTGAATTTGTGCAGCTACTATGGAAAACAGTATGGAGGTTCCTCAAAAAATAAAAAAAATAGAGTTACCATATTATCCAGCAACTCCACTTCTGAATATTTATCCAAAGAATACAAAAACTCTAATTCAAAAAGCTATAGGGACTGCCCTGGCGGTCTAGTGGTTAAGACTTCACCTTCCAATGCAGGGGGTGTGGGTTCCATCCCTGGTCAGGGAACTAAGATACCACATGCCTCGGGGCCAAAAAACCAAAACATAAAACAGAAGCAATACAGTAACAAGTTCAATAAAGACTTTAAAAATGGTCCACATCAAAAAAGCTATATGCATCCCTATTTCATTGCAGCATTATTTACAATAGCCAAGATATGGAAACAACCTAAATGACCTAAATGTCCATAGATGAATGAATGGATAAAGAAGTTGTGTTGTACACACACACACACACACACACACACACACACACACACACACACTGGAATACTACTCAGTCATAAAAAAGAATGAAATCTTGCTATTTGTAACAACATAGGTGGACCTTGAGGGTATTATGTTAAATGAAATGTCAGACAGAGAAAGACAAATATTCTATCGTTTCACTTAATATGTGGAATCTAAAAAAACAGAACAAACCAAACCAAACAAATAGATACAGAAAGCACACTGGTTGTTGCCAGAGAAAAGGGCTGGGAGGTGAATGAAACGGGTGAAGGGGTTGAAGAGGTACAAACTTCCAGTTAAAAAATAAATAAGTTATAGGTATGTAATGGACAGCACAGTGACTATAATTAATAATACTACACTGCATATTTGAAAGTTGCTAAGAGAATAAAATTTAAAAGTTCTCATCACAAGAAATTTTGTAACTCTGTATGGTGACAGATGATAACTAGACTTACTGTGGTGATCACTTCGCAGTACATACTAATATCAAATCATTATGCTGTACACCTGAAACTAATACAATATAATGTCAATTATATCTAAAAACAGGCAAGTGTTTTGGATTCCACTTTGGACTTCCTAAAATATGAAAGGTGGAAATCACTCCAAATCACATGTATGTTCAAGAAGTGTTGGGCAGTCAGAAAACATAATGATGTCCATGATGAGCAGTAAAGAAAAAAAAAAACAATAGACTGGGAGGAAATATTTGCAACAAATATGATTTAAAAGGTGAGGGAGGGGGCTTCCCTGGTGGTGCAGTGGTTAAGAATCCGCCTGCCAATGCAGGGGACACGGGTTCGATCCCTGGTCCGGGAAGATCCCACATGCCGTGAAGCAACTCAGCCCGTACGCCGCAACTACTGAGCCTGCGCTCTAGAGCCTGCGAGCCACAACTACTGAGCCTACGTGCCACAACTACTGAAGCCCGCGTGCCTAGAGCCCATGCTCTGCAACAAGAGAAACCACCGCAATGAGAAGCCCGCGCACCACAACAAAGAGCAGCCCCCACTTGCCACAACTAGAGAAAGCCCACGCAGCAACGAAGACCCAACGCAGCCAAAAATAAATAAATTAATTAAAAAAAAAAAAGGTGGGGGAGGATGATATCAATGGCTTATAAAAAGCCCAATACTTGGGCTTCCCTGGTGGTGCAGTGGTTGAGAATCTGCCTGCCAATGCAGGGGACATGGGTTCGAGCCCTGGTCTGGGAAGATCCCACATGCCATGGAGCAACTGGGCCCCTGAGCCACAATTACTGAGCCTGCGCGTCTGGAGCCTGTGCTCCGCAACAACAGAGGCCGCGATAGTGAGAGGCCCGCGCACCGCGATGAAGAGTGGCCCCCACTTGCCACAACTAGAGAAAGCCCTCGAACAGAAACGAAGACCCAACACAGCCATAAATAAATACATAAATAAAATAAATAAATAAATAAAAAAACCCATCTGATTGTCTTAAAAAAAAAAAACCTATAAAAAAAAAAAAAACCCAATACTTATAAGAAAAACTGACAGCCTGATTTAAACATAGCCAAAGGATACAAAAAGTCATGTAAAAATTACAAATAGCCAATAAACTTATGAAAAGATGCTCAACTTCAAGAGCAGTGAGAGAAATGAAAATAAAATCCAGAAGATATCATTTTTCTCATTATATTGGCAAGATTTTAAAAGACTAGTAACAGACTTCCCTGGTGGTCCAGTGGTTAAGACTCCGTGCTTCCACTGCAGGGGACACGGGTTTGATCCCTGGTTGGGGAACTAAGATCCCACATGCTGCACAGTACGGCCAGAAAGATAAAAAAAAATAAAAAGACTTTTGGTCAGAGTACCAGAAAATACGCACTCTTACATACTGCTGGTGGAATGTGAATTTTTACCACCTTTGGGGAAGTATTGGATACTATCTTGAACTTTAAAAACATGTATAGCTTATGAGCCAAGAAATTCCACTTTTAGGTATGTGTCATATAAAAATGAAATCACCAATAGTTAAGATTTATGTGCAAGGAATGTTTTTAATAGTATTGTTTGTGGTGTCAAAACCTGGAAACTTCACTGCCCATCAGTAGAATGATTGAATAAAATGGCTGAATAATAATAAAAGAGGTTGAACACAGTATATCTATACTAGATGGTATGCAGTTATTGAAAAGAAAGTATTAGAATAGAATGTAAGCTCCATATGCTTTTTTTCTTATTCACTGCTATATCCCCAGGGCCTGGCATTTAGCAGTTATTCAATAAACATTTACCGTATTGAATTTGAAGGAAAGCCATAAGTATTTTGAGTAAAAAGAGTAGTTTAAAAGTAATATGTTCGAAAAAACAAAACAAAATAAAACCTCTATTTATATGAACATAAACAAAAGTATGGAAGAATATATACCAAACATTAACAAGTCACCTAAGAAGTGGTGGTTGTGTAGGCTTGTGGGAAGAGAGGGGTTGAGAGGGTTGGATTTGATACAGAAAGATTGTTGACTCTTTGTTCTTTGTTTAGATTGTTGCAGTAAATATTTATCTTATTCTGACACTCCCTTTAAGCTATCACTCTCTTTTCCTAAATAGCTTCCTGAAAGAGGAGTCTATCTTGTTTCACTTTTTTGTCTACCAGTTATTCTTCTGTATCTGGCTCCTGCTGCCATCACTCAACTGAAAGTACACTCGACATCACAATTCCAAAAATAAAATGGACGCAGTCCCTGCTCTCATAGAGTTTACAGACTAAAAGGGAAGATATTAAGTAACACGCCATGAGTGTTATGAAGAAATGCAGGGTGCTATAATGCAAGTACGTAATAGGCAGATCTACTCTAATGGTTTTGGGAAGAAAGGTTAATGCAGAAAGAACATTTAGATTTAGATCTAAAAGGTGAGTAGGAGTCAGCTGGGCAAAAGGTATACTGGTAAATTCTTAACAATAGATACCACTTCCTCCCTGCCAAAAGCCCTGATTTGTAGCATTTGCTGATTTCCAGGGTGGATTTCAAGTTGCCAAAAGCTTAACAACGAGCAAAGCTTCCTGAAAATTTAGCAGTTAGGCTGTCCTGAGCTGGTTCCAGCATGACACTGGAAAGACTATTTTTCAAGATGGAGACAATGTCAAGTCTGCAAGGTGAGAACGGAGGGGACTTCCCATTGAAGAAAAGTAATGAGGTTCAGTGTGACCAGAGTTGATGGGCCGATGGTCTGATGAGGTTGGGGAGTTAAATAGGACCTTGTAGGTCAAGTCAAAAATTTTTATCTTAATCTAATATTGATCTAGATTGATCAGTATTTTGAGCTTAAGGGCAGTTGGAAGACCCTGAAGAGATGTAAACAGAGGAAAGATGTGATTAGAGTCATATTTTTAAAAGCTCATTCCTGCTGCAGTGTGGAGATGAATTGAGGGGCTGTAAAGAGACTGAATAGGAGGGATGGTGCTACTGTAATCCAGAAAGGTCTGATGTTCACATGAGAATGCTATCATGTCAAAATGATAGCAAGTGGGAGGGAGAGAAGTGGATAGATTCAATGAATATTTAGAAGAAAGGGACAAAGGGAGAAGGAGGAATCAAAGATGACTCTTAGAATTTTTGCATGAATAATAAGGCAGAATGAATGTCGTTTAATGAGAGGCAAATGTGGAGCGGACCAGGTATGTGGGTGAAAATTAGTACATTCAACAAGTATTTGTGAATGTTTACATTATGCCAAGCAAGACAAAGTCTCTGTTCTCATGTTGTTTACATTCTAATGGTGGAGGTTAAAGGTAAACAATTTACAGGTATATATGCCCAATTACAAAAGTCTTCCCCAAAATTATTCTTCAGAAAAAAGGGAAGTTGCCTTATAACTTTAAAAAGTCAAATAGTGTTTGTGCAATTATTTTAATTCATATAATACACATCTTGAAAAGATACACATATGCTGGAATTAACCCCAATTAATACTCGTTTTGAATGCTTTTTAGAGGTCTTCTGAAGAATCGGCAAAAGGGGGAATTTAATTCAGATTTAGTAATCATCCCTGGGGGGTATCCACTTACAATTACATTTTAAATGTCATAATGAAAGGAAGTAGGTTAAGTGGCCTGCAGTGAATTGGCCTGGAGCCAATGCAAATAAGTCTTCATAAGGGCTCCTCAAAGCAACAGTTGTTCTATTGAAATCACAATTATGTACCTGAAGAATGAATTTTTTAAAAGAAAACAAAAAACCCTGCCCTAATGTGTACAAATTGTATTTTGGGTTATAGAATTTCCAGTGAGACATTAGAAGGGATTCTCTGAATCTCAGATAGCTTTAGGAAAGCTGATATCCTTTGGAAAAATATTTGATTCACAAACTAGTTCCAGTGATAACAAAGATACTGATGTCAAATGCATGTGAAGATTTGCATAAACTTGTTTCATAAAATGTGAGAGTAGAAACATATTTCTAAATTAATATTTTATATAACACAGTTTAAATGTATGTTTATTATATGTCACACATATGAAATATAAGTAGATGTTTGACTTTATCATCTATCTGGCAGACTGCTGATTTCTGATCCAATATCAAATCTCTCCTTCTTCCTTAAGGAATCCCAATTTTATTTGGGACAGCAATGTGCTCAGCTAAACGTTTGCAGTTCCTAGCAGTCTCTGTCGTATGTGGTCCTGAGATGTAAGCAGAGTCTGGTCATGAGATATAATGAGTTGTGCGGAACTTCAGAAAACTCTGTAAATTAAGGAGCTCCCTTGCAGGACATATGGAAGATTCCTGTCATTATCCCTAGTCCATGATGAGGATGCCAACACTATATACTAAGCCCAGAGCTCTCTCTTGAGACTCAAAGTGAGATAATATATTGAACTATCTACGATATTGCCATTTGTATGCACCTCAAATTTAGCATGCCTGAAACTGAACTCATTTTCACTATATATTCTTTTCCACTTTCTGTGTATTTAAATCTGCCACTCTAATCAACCAAATCAAAAACTTGGTCATCCTACATGTTGCCCTTTGCCTAACTCTCAATTATCTTACCAGTCCTTGAGTACTACGTTTCTCATAAACGTCTCTCCAGGCCATCCCGGTGCCCCTGTCTTAATTCAGGGTATCACCATATACTGTCTGGAGGATAACAGTTTCCAATTTGTTCTCACTGCTTCCAGACTCAGTCCTAACAATCTACCTTCCATACTTCTGCCAGGTGATCTCAGTACTTTAAATTTTACTGTCTTGCTGAAAACCTTTCAGCAACTCCTCAGCAGCTAGATAAAGTCTAAACTCCTTTGCATGGCACATAAAGTCTTATACAATATCGTCCCACCTATCTGTCTAAAATAATCCCACTTTGTCTACCTGACAAACTCCTACTCATCTTTCAGGCCCTAGCTCAAGTGCCCCGTCTTTTGGAAACCCTCCTTTAACCACCTCAGTCAAAAATGACCACTTTCTCTTTTGTGCCACTACAGTACCTTGTGCATGTTATGTTTTATATCACCTCTCATTCTGCAATGCAATTTTTGGTCTGTTTCCTTCTCTTTAACTGTGTATTGTTCATCTGTACAGACTTAGGAACTAAAGAAATATTTGTTGGATGAATATTTCCTTCCTTCCTTCCATCCACTTACTACCTCACAAATACACTTTTGGAACATAATTTGTTTTTAAATTGAAAGGGAAAATTCATAATCTGGAATCCTAGTTTAAGCAGTACCCTTTGTTCAGTTATAGTTTTTGTAGTAGAAATGACATGGAAGTTGGAGTCAAAGGCCTGGGTTTTGCCATTTGCTGGGCAAACTTGCACAAATTTAACCATTCTGAGCTTCAGTTTCCTCAGCTGTAAAACGGGGGTCAAAACATCAAATTTACCAGATTGTTGTAAATATTAGTGATAGATGGATAAAAAGTGCTGAAAGCTAAATCTGCCACACAGGAGTCACTACTGCTTTGGGAAAACACTTTGTAAAGTAGTATACAAATGTTAATAACAATAACAGCACTTATTATGAGACAAGCATTTTGCTAAATATTTTATATAATTCATTTAATCTTCATATTAATCCTATCAGATATTCAGCATTATTTTCATTTTGAAAAAGACAAGCACTGTGACCATTTTGCAGAAAAGTAAACAGAGGCTGAAGAAGGTTAAGTAACTTGCCCAATGTCATAGAGCCAGTAAGTGGCAAGAGTTGGAATTTGAACAGAGACAGCTAACTTGAGGCCAAATGAGCGGGGGATCCAGGTTGTGTAGGGCTCTAAGCATAAATGATTTTAGGGACTCTAAGAATACAAAACATCTACTTTTGAAAAACTCCAAAAACATGTGAACATACTGCTGGAGTATCTCAGAGTTCCTTGGAAGGGGATTCTCTAAGTGAGGAGCTTTAGCTAGTGAGGGGCCCTAAAGATTCATTAGCTTCAAGGTAAATCTCCTTCTGGGCCATGCTCTTAGCCACAGTGCTTTATTTCCTCCAAATTAGTTACATGAGTAAAAATAATGATTGTATGAATACAGTTCTTTAAATTGAAATATGGGAATAATACTGTCTACCTCACAGGAAAAAATTAGGATAAATAAACATGAAGATATTGAAAATTAGTTTGAAAAAAATTGCCTGCTATTATGGAAGTTTGTTGTGCTTTATGGATGAATTTTGTTTTTGTTGAAGAACTCTGTGTCTATTGAACAACCCAAATTAATTCTACACCCTTCTCTATGAAATTTTTCTGATACCAATGACCCTCCAATTGAGTGATCTTTTTTTTCCCTTGTGCCTAGGGTACCTTATATATCCTCCAGTATAGCAATTATTTTGTCTTGTAGAGAATTCTTTACATTTCTAGCTTCCAAAACTGTACACATCACTTACAAGCTGGGATCAGGTCTCTTCATCTTTTTAATACCTCCCAGCAGGGATACAGTAAGTATCCAACAAATATTTATTGAGTAAATGACTTATATTAAAAATTTTACAGCACTCTAAAATTCAGCAAATTAAAATCCTGATCATCCCCTTTTAAAAAAATATTAATTTGAGAGCCAGTACTGGCATAAATGAAAAATATTAAAAACTATACAAATTTAACCATGAATATTTAAGAAATGTCATTAATGCCATCATCAGTGGCATATTATATTAACATTATAACACTAACTTAGGTAAAGGGAAATAGACATTTAACCAATTTACCCTCTGTTCAGGGTTGAAGAGTATTCCACCCTCAACCCTCTGCCCAAAATTCATGTCCTTCTTGGAACCTCAGAAAGTGACCTTAGTTGGAAACAGGGTTGTTGCAGATATAATTAGTTAAAATGAGGTTATACTGGAGTAGGGTGGGCCCTTAATTCGATATGACTGGTGTTGTTAGAAGAAGAGAAGAACACATGGACACATGATGGACACATGATGAGAGAGAGCTACGTGACTTTGACAGAGGTAGAGATTCAAGTTCTGCAGCTGCAAGCCAAGCAGTGCCAAGGACTGCTGGCAACCACGAGAAGCTAGGAAGAGGTAAGGAAGGATTTGCCCCTATAGATTTCAGAGAGAGCATAACCCTGCTGACACCCTGATTTTGGACTTCTAAACTCCAAAACTGTAAGACAATACATTTCTGTTGTTTTAAGCCACGCAGTTTGTGGTACTTTGCTACAGCAGCCCTGGGAAACTAATTTCCCTCACAGTAAATATTTTGGTTTGTTAATTAGGCTAATATTTTCTTCACTGCACTATCATTCTGTATGAGATGATCTGATTTTTCTATTTGCTGGCAGTCTTGCCATGGGTCTGTAAGATCCTTGAAAGCCAGACTCCCTTCTGTCTTGTTCCTTCTAGCAACCCCACCACTTGACAGAATTCCTAGTACATGGTATCTCTCGGGAAGTGTTTGTGAATGAGTAAATAAACTATGCCAACTATGCTACAGTCAATGCCTGAAGGGCATGAATGGCAAAGATAATATCACAAACCATAACACTATATTCCATTTAATTGAGGATTAAAAAACTTCAGGATTTTAAATAAGGTGAATGAAATTTAACAAACACACCAGAATTTGCACCTTCAAATGAGTTTTTCCCTTTTCAAAGCAGCTACCTCTACCAGCTAAAGACTTATTCCAATAACTCTGCCACTGCTTAAGACTTTTTCTTGAATTCTTCACTGGAACTGCTAACAGAGCCTGTACTCACAGGGTAGACTTGATTTCGAGAAACAACCAAAAGTAATTTGAAGCTAACCCTAGTAAATAAAGCTGGTGATAAAGCTGGATAATATTTAAAAATGAGGTGTACCTACTAAAAGAGAGACCAATTTTCTAGCGAGAGACTGACTTTTCAAAATGGAAAAGTTCTATATGGCAGGATACTGAAGATGAGCTAATTTATGGTGATATGAAATGTAAAAGTTCCTCTTAAAACTGATCATTTGAACCTTTTTATTATTCTCAAACTCCAAGAAAACGATGTCACTAAGTAATGGCGTCTTCACAAGAATTTATGCCGAAGTGGGAAAAAATGTAAAACCAGCAGTGGTCCAAGGAACTCTCCAACCCCCATACCAACCATAACGAAATCATCCTTCCGATAAACCTGAAACGTCTGGTCAAACCCGAACGCCTGCGCCTTGATTCTACCCAGCATGGACCTGGGGCAGAGAAGAGAAAGACAGTCAACTTGGGGTAGCATCCTCTGGGGGAGCACATTCAGCCCGTCCCACCCACGGAGTCCGCCCCTCGCCCCTGTTACTGCTGCCTCCCGGTTTCACTCAGGAAGGGGCCGCCTCGCCGCCCGACCCGCGTCTCCACAGCCGCGAAGACCGAAAGACTCTTCTCTTCCTGCCCCTCGGCCTCTCACCACTGGCGGAGCCGGCTGGTGATCTCCGGGGTGCTCAGAGACTGGAAGGTTTTCTGAGGCAGGAATCTGAAGTAGTAGCCGCCCGAATGCCCCAGCTCCCCAGCCGCCATCTCTGTCTTGGCTGCGCAGAGCGAGGGCCGTTTCCATAGCAACGCGGGGGCCGTTTCCATAGCAACGCGGCGGCCGTTGGGTGGGCCAGACGCTGCGGGGGTGGGGCCAGAGTGGGGCGGGGTCACGGGTCTACCTAGGCCAAGAAGATCCGCCTCCCTGCCCGGCGGCAGCTGGCGGAGGAAGAATCCCCTTTGGGGTTTCGGGGAGCCGCCACCGCAGCTCCTCCCGCGTGTACCGTCACTCTCGCTGTTTCACGCCGTCTTAGCGGTGCTGGAAACTAGGGGTCGGGGGCGGAGAAAAATTGCCAGTACATACTTGTTGAAATTAACTCGATAATAATTACGCCGCGTGGGTTAATTTCTTAGTCTCAAACGCTGTAATCTTAGATTTATAGCTATCTAAGTTTAGTGACTCAAACATTTCTGAATAAAAAGTTATTCTGAATTAATTAGGTTAATTAATTAGGTTTATCTATTACGACTACTTGGGAAACTATTCTTTTACCATCCGGCTTTTTTTTTTTCTTTAAAAGTTACATCTGAAGGCTAAAAATATTTCTCCATATACACTACAGGACAACGTGCTGTTTAATAGAAACACATATTTCTTATTTCCTATTGAAAATTACCTTTCGTATCTATAGTTTTGTTGTCGTTTTGTTTTGTCTAATAGCTGTGTATCTGAGCTTCAGAAGGGGGAGAGAGGAATGTTGTTCTTTTCCATCTCCTTGCTAACTCCCTTTCCTTTTCCCCTAGTCCTCCAAAAACTGATCTTGATTATTCCATATTCAGCCAACAGCAGTAGGAGAGAGAGGGAGGGAAACGCACACACACAGAATATTCGTTTTCGTTGTTGATTTTATTTTTTCATCAAGCCTTTGTCTTCTAAGTAGATTAGTCCTTTTATGTTATGGATATGGTTGGGTTTAAGCTTACCATCTCGTTTGTTGTTTTCTAATTCTGTTCTTTTTTCCTTTAATCCAAAAGTAGGCAAGAAAGAAGGAATAATAGAGTATTTTTATTATTCCATTTTTCTCCTTTTAAGCTTTTTAGTTATACATTTCAGTATAATTTTTAATGGTTACTCAAGATAAAATATGACTCCTTGATTTATTACATAGCACCTTAACCCATCACTTACACTATGTTTCAAACAAGAACCTTACAACAGGTAAAATCTATTTATTCACTTTTCACGTTTTGGGTTTTTTTGGTTAATATTTTACTTCTACATAGGTCCAAAATACATTATTTTGTTACTGTTATTTTAAACAGCCAGTAATATTTCATATTTACTAGTATATTTACCCTTTACATTTTTCTTATTCCTTCCAGCAGTTCTGAATTTGTAATCTGGGATTATTTTCATTGAGTTTGAACATCTTGTGTTGGTATTTCCTGTAATTCAGGTCTTCTGATGAGTAAGTTTCTCAGAGTTTGTTGTCTGAAAATGTCCTTATCGTCATTTTTAAATGATATCTTACAACAGACTGTACAGAATTGTAAGTTGACAACTTTTTTCCAGCACTTTAAAAATGTATTCTGTTGTCTTCTGAATTCCAAATTTTTGTTGAAAGGTCAAACATTAGTTTTAGTGTTGCTCCGTTCAGTCATATGTCTTTTTTTTTTCTCTTCCTGCTTAAAATTTTTTTTTTTTAAACATCTTTATTGAAGTATAATTGCCTTACAATGGTGTGTTAGCTTCTGCTTTATAACAAAGTTAATCAGTTATACATATACAATATGTTCCCATTTCTCTTCCCTCTTGCATCTCCCTCCCTCCCACCCTCCCCATCCCACCCCTCTAGGTGGTCACAAAGCACCGAGCTGATCTCCCTGTGCTATGAGGCTGCTTCCCACTAGCTATCTATTTTACATTTGGTAGTGTATATATGTCCATGACACTCTCTCACCCTGTCACATCTCACCCCACCCCCTCCCCATATCCTCAAGTCCATTCTCTAGTAGGTCTGTGTCTTTATTCCCGTCTTGCCACTAGGTTCTTCATGGCTTTTTTTATCCTTAGATTCCGTATATATGTGTTAGCATACTGTATTTGTTTTTCTCTTTCTGACTTACTTCACTCTGTATGACAGACTCTAACTCCATCCACCTCATTACAAATACCTCCATTTCATTTCTTTTTATGGCTGAGTAATATTCCATTGTATATATGTGCCACATCTTCTTTATCCATTCATCTGTCGATGGACATTTAGGTTGCTTCCATGTCCTGGCTATTGTAAATAGAGCTGCAATGAACATTTTGGTACATGACTCTTTTTGACCTATGGTTTTCTCAGGGTATATGCCCAGTAGTGGCATTGCTGGGTCGTATGGTAGTTCTATTTGTAGTTTTTTAAGGAACCTCCATACTGTTCTCCATAGTGGCTGTATCAATTTACATTCCCACCAACAGTGCAAGAGTGTTCCCTTTCCTCCACACCCTCTCCAGCATTTATTGTTTCTAGATTTTTTGATGATGGCCATTCTGACCGGTGTGAGATGATATCTCATTGTAGTTTTGATTTGCATTTCTCTAATGATTAATGATGTTGAGCATTCTTTCATGTGTCTGTAGGCCATCTGTATATCTTCTTTGGAGAAATGTCTATTTAGGTCTTCTGCCCATTTTTGGATTGGGTTGTTTGTTTTTTTGTTATTGAGCTGCATGAGCTGCTTGTAAATCTTGGAGATTAATCCTTTGTCAGTTGCTTCATTTGCAAATATTTTCTGCCATTCTGATGGTTGTCTTTTGGTCTTGTTTATGGTTTCCTTTGCTGTGCAAAAGCTTTTAAGTTTCATTAGGTCCCATTTGTTTATTTGTGTTCTTATTTCCATATCTCTGGGAGCTGGGTCAAAAAGGATCTTGCTGTGATTTATGTCATAGAGTGTTCTGCCTATGTTTTCCTCTAAGAGTTTGACAGTGTCTGCCCTTACACTTAGGTCTTTAATCCATTTTGAGTTTATTTTTGTGCATGGTGTCAGGGAGTGTTCTAATTTCATACTTTTACATGTACCTGTCCAATTTTCCCAGCACCACTTATTGAAGAGGCTGTCTTTTCTCCACTGTATATGCTTGCCTCCTTTATCAAAGATAAGGTGACCATATGTGTGTGGGTTTATCTCTGGGCTTTCTATCCTGTTCCATTGATCTATATTTCTGTTTTTGTGCCAGTACCAAACTGTCTTGATTACTGAAGCTTTGTAATATAGTCTGAAGTCAGGGAGCCTGATTCCCCCAGCTCCATTTTTCGTTCTCAAGATTGCTTTGGCTATTCGGGGTCTTTTGTGTTTCCATACAAATTGTGAAATTTTTTGTTCTAGTTCTGTGAAAAATGCCAGTGGTAGTTTGATAGGGATTGCATTGAATCTGTAGATTGCTTTGGGTAGTAGAGTCATTTTCACAATGTTGATTCTTCCAATCCAGGAACATGGTATATCTCTCCATCTATTTGTATCATCTTTAATTTCTTTCATCAGTGTCTTATAATTTTCTGCATACAGGTCTTTTGTCTCCTTACGTAGGTTTATTCCTAGATATTTTATTCTTTTTGTTGCAATGGTAAACGGGAGTGTTTTCTTAATTTCACTTTCAGATTTTTCATCATTAGTGTATAGAAATGCAAGAGATTTCTGTGCATTAATTTTGTATCCTGCTACTTTACCAAATTCACTGATTAGCTCTAGGAGTTTTCTGGTAGCATCTTTAGGATTCTCTATGTATAGTATCATGTCATCTGCAAATAGTGACAGCTTTACTTCTTCTTTTCCGATTTGGATTCCTTTTATTTCTTTGTCTTCTCTGATTGCTGTGGCTAACACTTCCAAAACTATGTTGAATAATAGTGGTGAGAGTGGGCAACCTTGTCTTGTTCCTGATCTTAGTGGAAATGGTTTCAGTTTTTCACCATTGAGGACAATGTTGGCTGTGGGTTTGTCATATATGGCCTTTATTATGTTGAGGAAAGTTCCCTCTATGCCTACTTTCTGCAGGGCTTTTATCATAAATGGGTGTTGAATTTTGTCGAAAGCTTTCTCTGCATCTATTGAGATGATCATATGGTTTTTCTCCTTCAATTTGTTAATATGGTGTATCACATTGATTGATTTGCGTATATTGAAGAATCCTTGCATTCCTGGGATAAACCCCACTTGATCATGGTGTATGATCCTTTTAATGTGCTGTTGGATTCTGTTTGCGAGTATTTTGTTGAGGATTTTTGCATCTATGTTCATCAGTGATATTGGCCTGTAGTCTTCTTTCTTTGTGACATCTTTGTCTGGTTTTGGTATCGGGGTGATGGTGGCCTCGTAGAATGAGTTTGGGAGTGTTCCTCCCTCTGCAATATTTTGGAAGAGTTTGAGAAGGATAGGTGTTAGCTCTTCTCTAAATGTTTGATAGAATTCACCTGTGAAGCCATCTGGTCCTGGGCTTTTGTTTGTTGGAAGGTTTTTAATCACAGTTTCAATTTCAGTGCTTGTGATTGGTCTGTTCATATTTTCTATTTCTTCCTGGTTCAGTCTCGGCAGTTTGTGCATTTCTAAGAATCTCTCCATTTCTTCCAGGTTGTCCATTTTATTGGCATAGAGTTGCTTGTAGTAATCTCTCATTATCTTTTGTATTTCTGCAGTGTCAGTGGTTACTTCTCCTTTTTCATTTCTAATTCTATTGATTTGAGTCTTCTCCCTTTTTCTCTTGATGAGTCTGGCTAATGGTTTATCAATTTTGTTTATCTTCTCAAAGAACCAGCTTTTAGTTTCATTGATTTTTGCTATTGTTTCCTTCATTTCTTTTTCATTTATTTCTGACCTGATCTTTATAATTTCTTTCCTTCTGCTAGCTTTGGGGTTTTTTTGTTCTTCTTTCTCTAATTTCTTTAGGTGCAAGGTTAGGTTGTTTATTCGAGATGTTTCCTGTTTCTTGAGGTAGGCTTGTATTGCTATAAACTTCCCTCTTAGCACTGCTTTTGCTGCATCCCATAGGTTTTGGGTCGTCGTATCTCCATTGTCATTTGTTTCTAGGTATTTTTTGATTTCCCCTTTGATTTCTTCAGTGATCACTTCGTTATTAAGTAGTGTATTGTGTAGCCTCCATGTGTTTGTATTTTTTACACATCTTTTCCTGTAATTGATATCTAGTCTCATAGCGTTGTGGTCGGAAAAGATACTTGATACAATTTCAATTTTCTTAAATTTACCAAGGCTTGATTTGTGACCCAAGATATGATCTATCCTGGAGAATGTTCCATGAGCACTTGAGAAAAATGTGTATTCTGTTGTTTTTGGGTGGAATGTCCTATAAATATCAATTAAGTCCATCTTGTTTAATGTATCATTTAAAGCTTGTGTTTCCTTATTTATTTTCATTTTGGATGATCTGTCCATTGGTGAAAGTGGGGTGTTAAAGTCCCCTACTATGATTGTGTTGCTGTCGATTTCCCCTTTTATGGCTGTTAGTATTTGCCTTATGTATTGAGGTGCTCCTATGTTGGGTGCATAAATATTTACAATTGTTATACCTTCCTCTTGGATCGATCCCTTGATCATTATATAGTGTCCTTCTTTGTCTCTTGTTATAGTCTTTATTTTAAAGTCTATTTTGTCTGATATGAGAATTGCTACTCCAGCTTTCTTTTGATTTCCATTTGCATGGAATATCTTTTTCCATCCCCTCACTTTCAGTCTGTATGTGTCTCTAGGTCTGAAGTGGGTCTCTTGTAGACAGCATATATATGGGTCTTGTTTTTGTATCCATTCAGCCAGCCTGTGTCTTTTGGTGGGAGCATTTAATCCATTTACATTCAAGGTAATTATCGATATGTATGTTCCTATTCCCATTTTCTTAAATGTTTTGGGTTTGTTATTGTAGGTGTTTTCCTTCTCTTGTGTTTCTTGCCTAGAGAAGTTCCTTTAGCATTTGTTGTAAAGCTGGTTTGGTGGTGCTGAACTCTCTCAGCTTTTGCTTGTCTGTAAAGGTTTTAATTTCTCCATCACATCTGAATGAGATCCTTGCTGGGTAGAGTAATCTTGGTTGTAGGTTTTTCTCCTTCATCACTTTAAGTATATCCTGCCACTCCCTTCTGGCTTGCATAGTTTCTGCTGAAAGATCAGCTGTTAACCTTATGGGGATTCCCTTGTGTGTTATTTGTTTTTTTTCCCTTGCTGCCTTTAATATGTTTTCCTTGTATTTAATTTTTGACAGTTTGATTAATATGTGTCTTGGCGTGTTTCTCCTTGGGTTTATCCTGTATGGGACTCTCTGTGCTTCCAGGACTTGATTAACTATTTCCTATCCCATATTAGGGAAGTTTTCAACTATAATCTCTTCAAATATTTTCTCAGTCCCTTTCTTTTTCTCTTCTTCTTCTGGGACCCCTATAATTCGAATGTTGGTACGTTTAATGTTGTCCCAGAGGTCTCTGAGACTGTCCTCAGTTCTTTTCATTCTTTTTTCTTTATCCTGCTCTGCAGTAGTTATTTCCACCATTTTATCTTCCAGGTCACTTATCCTTTCTTCTGCCTCAGTTATTCTGCTATTGATCCCATCTAGAGTATTTTTAATTTCATTTATTGTGTTTTTCATCATTGCTTGGTTCCTCTTTAGTTCTTCTATGTCCTTGTTAAATGTTTCTTGCATTTTGTCTATTCTATTTCCAAGATTTTGGATCATCCTTACTATCATTATTCTGAATTCTTTTTCAGGTAGACTACCTATTTCCTCTTCATTTGTTAAGTCTAGTGTGTTTTGACCCAGCTCCTTCATCTGCTGTGTGTTTTTCTGTCGTCTCATTTTGCTTATCTTACTGTGTTTGGGGTCTCCTTATCACAGGTTGCAGGTTTGTAGTTCCCGTTGTTTTTGGTATCTGTCCCCAGTGGCTAAGGTTGGTTCAGTGGGTTGTGTAGGCTTCCTGGTGGAGGGAACTAGTGCCTGAGCTCTGGTGGATGAGGCTGGATCTTGTCTTTCTGGTGGGCACGTCCACGTCTGGTGGTGTATTTTGGGGTGTCTGTGGCCTTATTATGATTTTAGGCAGCCTCTCTGCTAATGGATGGGGCTGTGTTCCTGTCTTGCTAGTTGTTTGGCATAGGGTGTTCAGCACTGTAGCTTGCTGGTCATTGAGTGATGCTGGGTCTTGATGTTGAGATGGAGATCTCTGAGAGATTTTTGCCGTTTGGTATTAAGTGGAGCTGGGAGGTCTCTTTTGGACCAGTGTCCTGAAGTTGGCTCTCCCACCTCTGAGGTACGGCCCTGATGCCTGGCTGAAGCACCAAGAGCCTTTCATCCACACGGCTCAGAGTAAAAGGGAGAAAAAATAGAAAGAAAGAAAGAAAGAAAGAGGCTATAATATAGTGAAGTAAAATAAAGCTATTATAAAGCAAAGCTATACAGACAAAATCTCCCCCAGAAGCATATACATATACACTCACAAAAAAAAAGGAAAAGGGGAAAAATTAATATATCCTGCTCCCAAAGTCCACCTCCTGAATTTGGGATGATTCGTTGTCTATTCAGGTATTCAACAGATGCAGGCACATCAAGTTGTTTGTGGAGTTTTAATCCGCTGCTTCTGAGGCTGCTGGGAGAGATTTCCCCTCCTCGTCTCTGTTCGCACAGCTCCTGGGGATCAGCTTTGGATTTGGACCTGCCTATGCGTGTAGGTCGCCTGAGGGTGTCTGTTCCCCGCCCAGACAGGACGGGGTTAAAGGAGCAGCTGCTTCGGGGGCTCTGGCTCACCCAGGCCGCGGGGAGGGAGGGGTACGGAGGAGGCGGGGCGAGCCTGCGGCGTCAGAGGCCGGCGTGACGTTGCACCAGCCTGAGGTGCGCAGTGCGTTCTCCCGGGGAAGTTGTCCCTGGATCACGGGACGCTGGCAGTGGCGGGCTGCACGGGCTCCCGGGAGGGGCGGTGTGGAGAGTGACCTGTGCTCACACACAGGCTTTTTGGAGGCGGCAGCAGCAGCCCCAGCGTCTCACGCCCGTCTCTGGGGTCCGCGCTGATAGCCGCGGCTCGCACCAGTCTCTGGAGTTCGTTTAGGCGGCGCTCTGAATCCCCTCTCCTTGCGCGCCGCGAAACAAAGAGGCAAGAAAAAGTCTCTTGCCTCTTCGGCAGCTGCAGACTTTTTCCCGGTCTCCCTCCCAGCCAGCTGTGGTGCGCTAACCCCTTCAGGCTGTGTTCACGCCGCCAGCCCCAGTCCTCTCCCTGCGATCCGACCGAAGCCCAAGCCTCAGCTCCCAGCCCCGCCCGCCCCGGCGGCTGAGCAGACAAGCCTCTCGGGCTGGTGAGTGCTGGTCAGCGCCGAGCCTCCGTGCGGGAAGTGCAGGAATCTCTCCGCTTTGCCCTCCACACCCCTGTGGCTGCGCTCTCCTCCGTGGCTCCGAAGCTTCCCCCCTCTGCCACCCGCAGTCTCTGCCCGCGAAGGGGCTTCCTACTGCGTGGAAATCTTTCCTCCTTCACAGCTCCCTCCCACTGGTGCAGGTGCCGTCCCTATTCTTTTGTCTCTGTTATTTCTTTTTTCTTTTGCCCTACCCAAGTACGGGGGGAGTTTCTTGCCTTTTGGGAGGTCTGACGTTTTCTGCCAGCGTTCAGTGGGTGTTCTGTAGGAGCAGTTCCACGTGTAGATGTATTTCTACTGTATCTGTGGGAAGGTGATCTCCGCGTCTTACTCTTCCGCCATCTTCTCTCCTCTCTATATCCTCTTAGTTATTTAGTAACATATTGTTTAGCCTCCATGTGTTTGTCTTTTTTACATTTTTTCCCTGTAATTTATTTTTAATCTCATAGCGTATGGTTGGAAAAGATGCTTGATATGATTTCAACTTTCTTAAATTTACCAAGGCTTGACTTGTGACCCAAGATGTGATCTATCCTGGAGAATGTTCTGTGTGTACTTGAGGAGAAAGTGTAATCTGCTGTTTTTGGATGGAATGTCTTATAAATATCAATTAATTTCATCTGGTTTAATGTGTCATTTAAAGCTTGTGTTTCCTTATTAATTTTCTGTCTGGATGATCTGTCCTTTGGTGTAAGTGAGGTTTTAAAGTCCCCCACTATTATTGTGTTACCGTCAATTTCCTCTCTTATAGCTGTTAGCATTTGCCTTATGTACTGAGGTGCTCCTATGTTGGGTGCATATATGTTTATAATTGTTCTATCTTCTTCTTGGATTGATTCCTTGATCATTATGTAGTGTCCTTCCTTGTCTCTTGCAACAGTCTTTATTTTAAAGTCCATTTTATCTTATATGAGTATTGCTTGTCCAGCTTTCTTTTGATTTCCATTTGCATGGAATATCTTTTTCCATCCTCTCACTTTCAGTCTGTATGTGTCCCTCGGTCTGAAGTGGGTCTCTTGTAGACAGCATATATATGGGTCCTGTTTTTGTATCCATTCAGAGAGCCTTTGACTTTTGGTTGGAGCATTTAATCCATTTACATTTAAGGTAATTATCAATATGTATGTTCCTATTACCATTTTCTTAATTGTTTTAGGTTTGTTTTTGTAGGTCCTTTTCTTCTCTTGTGTTTCCCACTTAGAGAAGTTCCTTTAGCACTTGTTGTAGAGCTGGTTTGGTGGTGCTGAATTCTCTTAGCTTTTGCTTGTCTGTAAAGCTTTTGATTTCTCCATCGAATCTGAATGAGACCTTTGCAGGGTAGAGTAATCTTGGTTGTCGGTTCTTCCCTTTCATCACTGTAAATATGTCATGGCACTCCCTTCTGGCTTGTAGAGTTTCTGCTGAGAAATCAGCTGTTAACCTTATGGGAGTTCCCTTGTATGTTATTTATCATTTTTCCCTTGTTGTTTTTAATAATTTTTCTTTGTCTTTAATTTTTGTCAATTTGATTACTATGTGTCTTGGTGTGTTTCTCCTTGGGTTCATCCTGCCTGGGACTCTCTGCACTTCCTGGACTTGGGTGGCTATTTCCTTTCCCATGTTAGGGAAATTTTTGGCTATAATCTTTTCAAATATTTTCTCTGGTCCTTTCTCTTTCTGTTCTCCTTCTGGGATCCCTGCAATGTGAATGTTAGTGTGTTTAATGTTGTCCCGGAGGTCTCTTAGGCTGTCTTAATTTCTTTTCATTCTTTTTTCTTTATTCTGTTTCATGGCAGTGAATTCCACCATTCTGTCTTCCAGGTCACTTATCCGTTCTTCTGCCTCAGTTATTCTGCTGTTGATTCCTTCTAGTGTGTTTTTCATTTCAGTTATTGTATTGTTCATCTCTGTTGTTTGTTCTTTAATTCTTCTAGGTGTTGTTTGTTCTTTAATTCTTCTAGGTCTTTGTTAAACATTTCTTGCATCTTATCCATCTTTGCCTCCATTCTTTTTCCAAAGTTCTGGATCATCTTCACTATCATTATTCTGAATTCTTTTTCTGGATGGTTGCCTAACTCCACTTCCTTTAGTTGTTTTTCTTGGGTTTTATCTTGTTCCTTTATCTGGTACACAGTCCTCTGCCTTTTCATCTTGTCTATGTTTCTGTGAATGTGGTTTTCATTCCACAGGATGTAGGATTGTAGTTTTTCTTGCTTCTGTTGTCTGCCCTCTGGTAGGTGAGGCTATCTAAGAGGATTGTGCAAGCTTCCTGATGGGAGGGGCTGGTGGTGGGTAGAGCTGGGTGTTGATCTGGTGGGCAGAGCTCAGTAAAACTTTAATCCACTTGTCTGCTGATGGGTGGGGCTGAGTTCCCTCCTTGTTGGTTGTTTGGCCTGAGGCAACACAGCACTGGAGCCTACAGGCCATTTGGTGGAGCTAATGGTTGACTCTGTGATGGCCCACACCAAGGAGTACTTCCCGGAACTTCTGCTGCCTGTGTCCTTGGCCCTGGGGTGAGGCACAGCTGCCTCCCACCTCTTTAGGAAACCCTCCAACACTAGCACGTAGGTCTGGTTCACTCTCCTATGGGGTCACTGCTCCTTCCCCCAGGTCCTGATGTGCACACTACTTTGTGTGTGCCCTTCAAGAGTGGAGTCTCTGTTTCTCCCAGACCTGTCAAAGTCCTGCAGTCAAATCCCGCTAGCCTTCAAAGTCTGATTCTCTGGGAATTCCTCCTCCCCTTGCCAGACACCCAGGTTGGGAAGCCTGATGTGGGGCTCAGAACCTTCACTCCAGTTGTTGGACTTCTGTGATATAATTGTTCTCTAGTTCGTGAGTCATCCACCCAGCGGTTATGGGATTTGATTTTATTGTGATTGCGCCCCTCCTCCCATCTCACTGTGGCTTCTCCTCTGTCTTTGGATGTGGGGTATCTTTTTTGATGATTTCCAATGTCTTCCTGTCGATGACTGTTCAGCAGTTAGTTGTGATTCTGGTGCTCTCACAAGAGGGAGTTATCACACGTCCTTCTACTCTGCCATGTTGAACCAATGTGGGGACCTTCTTTTTAAGTATGATACTCAAGAAAGAAAGAAAAAGATTGACAGATTTATATGAAAAATTAGAAACGTCTGTACATGTAAGAAAGAAAGCCAAATGATAATTGGAAAATATATTTTGAAATAAATAAAATAGATTATGGATTACTATCCTGAATACATAAAAGGCTCATGGGACTTCCCTGGTGGTCCAGTGGTTAAGACTTCACCTTCCAACGCAGGGGGTGCGGGTTCGATCCCTGGTCGGGGAGCTAAGATCCCACATGCCTTGTGGCCAAAAAACCAAAGCATAAAATGAAGCAATATCATAAAAAATTCAATAAAGACTTGAAAAAAATGGTCCACATAAAAAAATGTTTTAAAAAATACATAAAATGCTCATAAAAATCAACTTAAATATAGAAAAATTGAGTAAATTATATGAACAACTAATTCACAAAAGAAAAAATATTAAATGACCAACCGAAATTTAAAAAAAATTCTAATAATCAAAGAAATAAGTATAAATTAAAACAATGATGTCCTTTTTTTTCACGTATCAACCTGGCAATGTATGGCAGATACTGTTGGTTGCTTACCCCAAAGTCACCACCCAGCCTTCTTACTTGCTAACAGAATCATAGCTATGTTTTCAAATTGGGTAGAGGTTTAACATTTTCAATTAAGGCACTTCCAGTCCCTAGTTCAAGGGTAAATCTGAGGTCTATTTAGGCTGTTGAAATAGAAGGGTAAGTCAGCTAGAAGACTTCCAGGAAAAACTCCTCCCTGGACTTTCAACATTGCTGAGCATTCCTATGAAATTTCTCCAGTATGTTCACTTTCCCACTTTCTAAGACAATTATACCACACCTTCTCTGATAGCCCCTAAATTCTACATTTGCATTCCCACCTGAGCTGGTGACCTTGCCTTGTATTTGAATGAGAAAAAAAGAAGCAATCAGAGAGAATCTCTTCATTTTCACACCATCAACTCTGTCAACCTAATAGAAGCAACATAGCCTTGTCCCCCATCAAATTTCAAACTTCAAACCCTTCACTTGGATTCTACCCCTTTGACTTCCTCAAGGACTTACCTCCTGCATTTGTTTCCTTCTCTCCTGCATTAGCTCTTTCATTCTACTTGATTCTTTTTTTTTTTCTACTTGATTCTCTACTTGATCATCCACACAAATGTACACCATTATCTCCCATCCTAAAAACAACACAAAAACAAACCCATAAAAACTTCTTTGGACTCCATATGACCTTCTGGCTACCACCCCATTTCTTAGCTCCCCTTCACAGCAAAGTATCTTGAAAACTTGTCTTAGTCACTGTTTTACTTCACATTTTCTCCTCCAGCTGCTCTAGTTAATCTTGGGTCTGCACTAATCCATTAAGACTGTCTTGTCAAGGTTATTAGTGACTGCCAGTGTTTCTAAATCTTACTGTTTCTTTTTTATTCTTTACTTGATCTTTTAGTAGCTGTGTATTCCTGGTGTCTCTTCCTTTCCTTATAAGTACACCAGTCCTGTGGGTTAGAGTTCCACACTTATGACCTCATTTAACCTTAATTACTTCCTTAAAGGCTCTATCTCCAATTACAATCTCATTGTGGGTTAGGGCTTCAACCTATGAAATTTGGAGTGAGACACACAATTTTGTACATAAGAGTTATTTTAGCTTTAAATACCATCTAGAGGCCCTTAAAAAAAAAAATTCCCTGACTCTGACCTCTCTCTGAAATTCCAGACTTTTATCTCCAAATGCCTCCTTAACATCTTGCATGGATATCTAAAAGCACCTACATTTAACATGGCCAAAACAGGCCCCCTCCCTCTCCTGCTTCTTCCACCACTTTCTAGTTTTTTCCATCCTAGTCAATAGCCTCTCCATCTTCTTTGTAGTTCAAACCCCAAATATAAGAATTCCTGTCTTTCTCCCATCTTCCACAGCCAATGTACCAGCAATTTCTATCAATTCTACTCCTAAAACTTTCCAAATCTGTCCATTTCTCTTCTTGTCTCCTATTCCTAGGCCAGTACAAATCTCCATTTTTTCTCCCTTGGACAATAGCTTCCTAATTGATCTTTCTGATTCTACATTTGCTTCATTATAATCCATGCTCATAGTAGCTAAATGATCTTGTAAAAAGATCTTGTCACTCCTCTGCTTTAAAATCCTCCAATGTTGTGACTAAGAAGTCTGCATGCCGCAGCTAAAAGATCCCACATTCTGCAACGAAGATCCCACGTGCCACAACTAAGACCCAGCACAGCCAAAATAAATAAATACTAAAAATAAATAAATAAATAAAATCCTCCAATGGATCATAGAACTAAATGTAAAAGCAAAATAGACAAAAGATTTGAATGGGCACTTCACCAAAGATGTTAAATGGATGGCAAAGAAATGCTCGACATCATTAGATATTAGGGAAATGCCAACTAAAACTACAATGAGATCTTGTCACTCCTCTGCTTAAAACCCTGTAGTGAGTATTGGACCTAAATGTAAAACAACAACAAAAACAAGATGGCAAATGGTTTAAATGGACACTTCACCAAAGATGATTAATAAATGGCAAATAAGCCCATGAAAAATGCTCAGTATCATTAGCCATTAGGGAAATGACAACCAAAACCAGAGTGAGATCTTGTCATTCCACTGCTCAAAACCAGTCCCAGCTTCCATCATTTCTCACTTGTACTATAAATAGTCTTCCAGCTGATCTCTCTGCTTCCACTTTTGCTTCCGTTATACAAGTGTACCTTGTTTTATTTCGCTTCATTTTATTGCACTTCACAGATACTGCATTTTTTACAAATTGAAGGTTTGTGGTCGCCCTGCATCAAGTAAGTCTATCGGTGCCATTTTTCCAACAGCATTTGCTCACTTCATGACTCTGTGTCTCATTTTGGTAATTCTTACAATATTTCAGCCGTTTTCATTATTCTTGTATTTGTTGTGGTGATCTGTTATCAGTGATCTTTGATGTTACTATTGTAATTATTTTGTAGAACCATAAACCACACCCACATAAGACTTCAAACTTAACTGATAAATGTTGTGTGTGTTCTGACTGCTCCAGGGACCAGCCATTCCCCCATCTCTCTCCCTCTCCTTGGGCCTCCTTATTTCCTGAGACACAACAATATTGAAATTAGGCCAATTAATAACCCTACAACGACGTCCAAGAGTTCAAGTGATAGGAACTCTCACTTTAAATCAAAAGCTAGAAATGATTAAGCTTAGTGAGGAAGGCATGTCAAAAGCTGAGATAGGCCCAAAGCTAGGCCTCTAGCCAAGTTGTGAATACAAAGGAAAAGTTCCTGAAGGAAATTAAAAGTGCTACTCCAGTGAACACAGGAATGATAAGAAAGCCAAATAGCCTTATTGCTGATATGGAAAAAGTTTTAGTGGTCTGGATAAAAGATCAAACCAAACACAACATTCCTTTAAGGCAAGCCTAATCCACACCAAGGTTCTAACTCCCTTCAATTCTCTGAAGGCTGAGAGAGGTGAGGAAGCTACAGAAGAAAAGATTGAAGCTACCAGAGGTTGGTTCATGAGTTTTAAGGAAAGAAGCCATCTCTATAACCTAAAAGTGCAAGGTGAAGCAGCAAGTGCTGATAGAGAAGCTGCAGCAAGTTATCGAGAAGATCTAGCTAAAATAATTAATGAAGGTGGTTCCACTAAACAACAGATTTTCAATGTAGACATAACAGCCTTCTATTGGAAGAAGATGCCATCTTGGACTTTCATAGCTAGAGAGGAGAAGGCAATGCCTGGCTTCAAAACCTTTGAAGGACAGGCTGACTCTCTTGTTAGGGTCTAGTGCAGCTGGTGACTTAAAGTTGAAACCAATCCCCATTTACCATTCTGAAAATCCTAGGGTCCTTAAGAATTATGCTAAATCTACTCTGCTTGTGCTCTAGAAATGGAACAACAAAGCCTGGGTGTCAGAACATCTATTTACAACATGGTTTACTGGATATTTTAAGCCCACTGTTGAGACCTACAGCTCAAAAAAAAAAAAAAAATTACTGCTCATTGACAATGTACTTGGTCATCCAAGAGCTTTGATGGATTTGTGGACTTGTACAATGAGATGAATGTTGTTTTCATGCCTGCTAACACAACATCCATTCTGCAGCTCATAGATCAAGAAGTAATTTTGAATTTCAAGTCTTGTTATTTAAAAAATACATTTCATCAGGCTACAGCCACCACAGACAGTGATTTCTCTGATGCATCTGGGCAAGGTAAACTGAAAACCATCTGGAAAGGCTTCACCATTCTAGATACCATTAAGAACATTCATGATTCATGGGAAGAGGTCAAAATAGCAACATTAACAGGAGTTTGGAAGAAGTTGAGTCCAACCCTCATGGATGACTTTGAGGGGTTCAGGACTTCAGTGGAGGAAGTAACTGCAGACGTGGTGGAAATAGCAAAAGAACTAGAATTAGAGGTGGAGACTGAAGATGTAACTGAATTGCTGCAAGCTCATGATAAAACTTTAGTGGGTGAGTAGTTGCTTCTTATGGATGAGCAAAGAAAGTGGTTTCTTAAGATGGAATCTACTCCTAGGGAAGATGCTATGACGATTGTTGAAATGACAACAAAGCACTGAGAATACTACACTCACCTAGTTGCTAAAGCAGTGGCAGGGTTTGAGAGGATTGAATCCAATCTTGAAAGAAGTTTTACTGTGGGTAAGACGCTATCTAACAGCATTGCATTTCACAGAGAAATTATTTGTGAAAGAAAGAATCAGTCTATGTGGCAAACTTTATTTCTGTCTTATTTTAAGAAATTGCTACAGCCACCTCAACCTTCAGCAAAATATATAGATAACTTACACAACTCAATATCAAAAAACAAACAATCCTGTTAAAAAATGGGCAATAGATCTGAATGGAGATTTTTCCAAAGAAGACATGCAGATATCTAACAGGTACATGAAAAGATGCTCAGCATCACTAATCATCAGGAAAATGCAAATCAAAACAGCAATGAGCTATCACCTCACACCTGTTAAAATGGTGAGTATAAAAAAGATAAGAAAGAAGAAGTGTTGGCAAGGATGTGGAGAAAAGGAAACACTTGTGCCCTGTTGGTGAGGGTGTAAACTGTTGCAGTCACTATGGAAAACAGTATAGATGTTTCTCAAAAAATGAGAAATGACAATGCAAGGGCATTATGCTAAGTGAAATAAGTTAGACAGAGAAAGACAAATGCTGTATGATCTCATGTATGTGGAATCTTAAAAAAAAAAACAACAAAAAAACCCAAGCTCATAGATGCAGAGGACAGTTGACAAGAGGTGGGGGATGAAAGGGGTGGGATAAATGGGTGAACTGTTTTTGTTTTGTTTTGTTTTAGTTTAAATAAATTGAAAAAAAAAAAGAAAAAAAAAAAGAAAAAACAGCTAACCAAATTTAGAACTCCCAGGATATTTGCAAATTGTTAGTTCCTTTCTCATAGTTAGCCAATAAATCAATTAAATTAAAAAAAAAAAGACTGAATCATACTTTGCACCACATACAAAACTAACTCAAAATGGAGCATAGACCTAAATTTAAAATCTAAAATTGTGAAACTTCTGAAAGAAGTTGGGAGAGCATCTTTGTTATCTTGGGTTAGGTAAATACTTCTTAGATTGGTGATAAAATGTATGAATCATAAAAGAAAAAGGTTCATAATTTGGACTTCATTAAAATTAAAAATTTCTCTTCAAAAGACTTCACATAAATACTTGTATTTAAATGTTTATAGCATTTTAAACTGGAAACAGTACAAATGTTCTTTCATTGGTAGATAAATAAATTGTGGCATGCTCAAGCAATGGAATACTACTCAGCAACAGAAAGGGACAAACCACAGGCCCATGCAACAACATGAATTAATCTCAGTGCTAAGTGAAAGGAGCCAGGCACACAAAAAATTACATAGTGAATGTAGGGCCGGCTTCAGGGGTGTTTGACCTGTGTAGTCACATGGGTTCCATGCTCAGAAGGGTCCTGTGCTTGGTTTAATGCTCTGTTTTTGCTGCCTTGAAATTCTTAATAATTTTTTTAATGAGGGCCCTGCAAATTATGTAATTGTATTCACTGCATGATTCCTTTGATATGAGATTCTAGGGAAGTTAAAATTCTGGTGACAGCAGATCAGTGGTTGTTAGGAGAGAGGGGATTGACTGCAAAGAGACAGAAGAAACATTTTGGAGTGTTGAAAAGGTTTTATATCATATTGGGTTGACGAAAAATTTCATTCGGGTTTTTCAGTAATATGTTACGGGAAAACCCAAACGAAATTTTGGCCAACCCAGTAGATTGTGGTATTGATTATACAACTGTATATGTTTACGAAAAGTAGTCAAGTTGTAGGTTTAAACTTGGGAAATTCTATTGTAAGTAAATTATACCTCAGAAAAGCTGATACACACACACACACATTTTATATAAAATAACCTCCAATGGCTTCCCTTCACATTTGGAATAGAACTCCAAACCGCTCTCACTTCCGTTGGGAGATCTAGGCCTTCCTAACTGCTGTAACCTCGCCTCTCTTCCCCACTACACTCAGTCACTGGCCTTCTCGCTGTTTCTTACATGGGCTGAGCTTCTTTATGCCTTAAGCCTTTGCATTAGCTTTCCATTTGTCTGTGATTCCTTACCCTCATTTTGCATAGCTGGCTCTTGTTATTCTCAGTGTAAGACCTCTTCACTGAGGCCTTCTCTAACCATCCAATGGAAAGTAGCCTCAGACACTCAGTCACAACACCCAGCTGAATTCTTTATGTAGTTCCTATCAAGCCCTGACATTCTCAGTCTCCGTTTATCATTTATTTATTTTCTCCTCCACCAGGTTGAAATCTCCTGAGACTGAGGACTTAATCTGTCATAGTCACCACTGTATCCTCGGTGCCAAGGACAGCACCTGACACGTAGTATGTGCTCAGTAAACGTTTGCTGAATGAAAGAGTTGATAAAACATTATTTGAAAAGAGCTTCTTGTTATATTTTTAGGCAAAAAAGAGCAGCTAAGAAAAGCTGTGTAATGATGAGCCCATTATTTACAAAACATATACATACATAGGAAAAAAAGCTTAGAATATACTTCAAGTCTTGGTCCAACTGCTCATCAAATCAAAATCTTCTCTGGAAGAGGTAGACTTTGTGGTGGACACTTTCTACTAGGCGTCATGCTGATCTGTAAAACTGTCCCATGAATTACACCTGAGGTTGGATTCTGAGGACCGATAGTTTTGCTCATGTGTTACATGTGTCTCTCTCTAGCTCTCAGTCTCTTTTGCCTGGAAACCCACACTCTGCAACTTCCTTTACCTCTGAATTCTGTCATACCGTTATCTATGACCTCCACAAAGTCCTTCCATACAAAACCTCCCTCCATCCCAGCTTCCTGTCCCACATGGGTCTTGCATCCTCATCAAAGGTTACCTCCCAGAGGTTATTTTCAGACTTTGCCTGGGAGTGGAAGGGATCCCCTAAATTGATGTCATCTCAAAACAGAGTTTTTGGCTGGGGTCCAAGTCGTATATTCCCTATTCAAGTCCAAAACAAAACTTTCTCCACACTTATGTAGTTGCCAACTTGTAGAGATTTCATCAGACTCTCTACCTCCTTAGTGCTCTTTTTGCGTCACCATTACTGAGCACTAGTTTAATGAGTGCTCTAGATCATTATCTGTTCTTACTTTTTCTGATTTCCAACCTAGGCAAACTCCCAGAGCCTAGCCTACAGGAAGCATCATCACTCATCTGGTCCAGAGAGGGCAATTAACAGAAGATACACTGGAGGCTGTTGAAACACGGCTAGAATTAGCCTTGCCCTTATCGCAGATTTGGGCTAAAACACTCCCAATTTCATGATGTCTCTATACCGCTACCTGAAGCAGCTGGTCAATACCTGGGGGATTTATAGGCTGTTGAAGAGGACTGATAGATGCCAAGATGATAATCATAGTGATGAGTAATATAATAGTAAAAGAATAGCTAATATTTTTAAGCATGTACTGTTTTATCAGGCATTGTTCTAAGCATTCTCTATGGGTTTTCCTTTAATTCTCTCAGAAACACTGTTATGTGGGTATTATAGTAGTACAAAGCATAGACCTATTTTTACTGGGCAATAAGGGAGACACTGTTTATCTCTCTTTCCAACATACATGCATTGCCTTCCTATAAAACAGTGACAAAGACAGCAAATGACCAGAAACTGGGCTTTTCATCTTTGTGGAATTCACTAATGCTATGATATTCCCACAGTCATTACACTGTCCCATGGTTATCTACCCCATCTTCCACCACTTCCTTGCTTCACCTGGCGAGCTGAAATGCTGTCCTCTACCCCACACTCTGTTATCTGAGACAGGGAACTAAATACAGAGTGGAAAAGCATTAGATTACTTTTGAGACCAACTCAGTTCAACTACTTAGTATATCTGTAAGAGTGCTTTGGGGTTGCAAGAGGTCACGTGTATGTGCATTCACCTCAAGGATAACCTGGAACTTATCATAACTTCCCATTGGGTTAACCAGGAAAATACTTTTTCCACCCTACCTTGGAGAGAATTGTGTCTGTTTCGACTCTGGACCTTTAAACTTGGCTGTCAGCCCCTGCTCCACACCCTGGCTAGTTTACGTAAGCAAAAAAGAGGAAAACGTTTGACCCAGACCACTCCTTGTGATCCATGGATCAGTTATTGCTTGTCTCCCTGGTTTTTGTATTCTTGGCTCCTTACACTGGTTTTAGAATCTGTTTCTGGATCAATTAATTTATACATCACTCTGTCTCCTTGAAGTTTAGTTTTCTGTTCTTTGATTTTGGCATTGCCTGTGTTCTTGTGAACAATCCATTCCTGTAGCCTGGGGAAGAGGGCAGGAATTCATACAGCTGGAAAGTTAACTGTGCAAGGAGGTGAGTTCACCTTGGGGTTTAGGTTTAAGATGGAGTCTTGAATGCCTTGACTCCTTCAAGGGTCTGCTCCTACACTAGGTCTCTCGTAAAAAGAATTCTGTGTAAAATATTCAGCGTTTTAAAATGTGTATTCCTGAGCTGCTTGCAGCTTACACTCTCTTTGATTATGTTTGGTGATAATTTACAACTGTTTTCTATTTTGTTTCATAGGCATACCTTTTGTGACTTCATCCAAGTTATTGACGAAAAATGTTGAACGGGAATAGGACCAGATACAAAATCCTCTGGCGTGACACTAAAGAAAAACCTTCCATTAGATGGGCAGATCTACTGTTAATATAACCATAGCTATTTTACAATTTACATTTATCTGTTTTGTCTATGAGAATATCATGATACTTTCTCCAGTGATTTCTGGAAAATAAAATCCATTGGGTCTGTGGCAATCTCATCTCCTTCAGTGGTTTTTCAGGCTGTATTCCTTGGAGCCCTGAAATTTTGGGAAAGTGCTTGAAGTTTATTTTGGGGGGTGGAGGAAGGAGAGTATGGTTTTTCCTTTCCTGCTTCAGTTAGAGCAGCCCTACTTTGATCTGTTTTAGAAACTGAAGTGCTGGGTAAGATCTCATTTGCAAAGAGGATTCTTTGGCTTTAAAATGTTCAAAATCCTTTTTTTTTTTTTTCAAGGTAATGACTATTGCTAAAAATAGAGCTAAAACACCCCTTTTGCTATCAATTCCTTCTCCATCTGAATTGGCCCATCAGTCAGAACAGTCCAGTTATGTGTGTATAGTCTGTTGTCTAGATATGTTTCTAGGCTTTTATAGACTAGCTTGTGAAACTAATTACAGTTTCAATATAGTTCCAAGGGAAAATTCATTCTGAATTTCAAGAGATAGTATAGTAGCTAAGAGTGTAGGTTCTGGGGTCAGATCACGTGGTTTAGAATTCCAGCTTGTCACACATCCTGTGTGGCTTTGGGAAAGTTTCTTAACTTCTCTATGCTTCACAGTTCCATTTGTTTAAAGGGGTAAAACTGTCCCAGCTACATTATAAGATTTTGAGAGTATTAAATGAAATGATCATGTACTGTGTCTAGCAAAATGCCTGGCACATTGTAAGTGCATGATAAATTGTCCTTAAATTATCATTGGCAATATCAATTGACATCAGTTGTAAATGTCAATAAATTATCATTACAGTAACTCATCCAAAAGCTGCCCATGACTGCACACCACTGTTTACGCCTGAAAAATTATCTGGAGTACCTTAGTTTATGAGGGCTTGACATAAAGTGGGTCCTCAATAAAAGCTGACCGAAAATTTATTTGGAGCTTTCTTGCCTTTCCATTTATGGGGTATATGAATCTATTGTCGGGTCATATATGTTAAATCAACTGGCACTTGAATTATTTTTATTTGATTCCTTTAATCTTAAAAGAAGGCATATCAAAATATTTCAATAATAGAAAGTTTGAATTTTACCTTAAAATTAAATATATCCTGGAAATTGTGGGACACGAAAACAATCAGTATTTTTGAAAATGAGGAAGTCTCAAAATAGCATACCTGAATATAAATATTTAACATTATTTTAAGATTTTAATAGTAGTGTGGTCATAATGCATAGATTTTAATATTGCTATAGCATTTCTAATTCATAGGAATAAAAAATAGACCCATGATCTTGAAAGATATATTAGCTAGGCTTATTCAGAAGGCTTACATACACTCCTGCCTTCCAAAGGCAGGAAATGCTGTGCTTGAATACCGTATTCCTTAAAATGATTCTTTTTTTGTTATATTTTCTTTAAAAAAATCCAAAGTGTTTGTGTTTTATTTGATGTTTATTTAGGTACCCAAGATGAAAGATTAAGTTACATGAATTATTTAAGAATTGATTTGACTGGTGGAGAATATGTGTCACTGAAGCTCCGTGTATGAGAAATACTCTAGCAGATGTTTCTGGGAGGAGATTACCTTTTGTTTATATTAAACTTATAAATATGTCTCAAACGATTAAAAAACTAACCTTGCCAACTAAATCCCATGTATTTCTAGCTTGTTTGTCATGAAAATAAACTGGGAAGTGAGGAGATGGTTTTATGGAAGAAGCTTTCCCATTGAAAATGATGCTTTTGGCTTATGATTCATTTGGATGAATGAATTCTTGGCTTCCTGGTCAGGCACTCCTTCCAGGTCTTTTCTTGTAATACTCTGATAGAATCTCTGGGTCTTTGATGATATTTTTGCCTTCCCAATTCATTTGGCAAAAAGCCATTTGAAAACCTTACCCACTTCAGGCAACATGCACACTTGGAAAGCAACATAAGTAAACACAATGGAATATTTTGCATTGGGGTAGTTCAACTAGATTCCCCTAGAAATGCGGTATCTCCTTGCTAAACCTGTGGCTTTAACAGTTTATTTAAAAAATCCATTTATTCTTTGTTTTTCTTCTCAGGCCAAGAGAAAACACTCTTACTTCTCTTTGTTGATGAAATAGATTCTGTCATAGGTTTTTATTCTAATCCTTAGCCCATCAAGACGTTTAAAAAAATATCTTGAGCTATTTGAACATTTATTTGTGGTAATCAGTATGTAAAATAAAATATTTTGTATACAGAAATGACACATCCGAAAGAATATTATTTATTGTGTCTAAATTTGAGACATAAATTTCCATGTGTGATTCCATGAGTGAGGATCTCTATAATTTATCACTCACTATTTAACCATGAAACACATTCGCTTGAATTGTGGCTTTCAGCTTTTCTTCTGTTTCTTTCTCTTTCAATCTTACTATTTTCTGCTGTGCATTTCTCTTTGTTTTCTTCGGGGGGGGTTTGTGATTTTAATTTTACAACAGCTTTATTGAGATATATTCTCATACCATAACATTTTCCCTTATAAAGTATACAATTCAGTGGTTTTTAATAGAGTTGTGCAATCATCACCACTATCTAATTTTAGAATATTTTCGCAATCCCATAAAAACACTCCATACCCATTAGCAGAAGATCCCTATTTCCCCCTCCACTAGTCTCTGGCAACCACTAAACTATTTTCTGCTTCTGTGGATTTGCCTATTTTGGACATTTCATATAAATGGAATCATATGATATGTGACCTTTTTTGACTGGCTTCTTTCACTTAGCATAATCCGTGTTGTAGCTTGTGTCAGTACTTCATTCTTTTTTAATTGCAAAATAATAGTCTGTTATATGGATATATCACATATGATTTATCCATCAGCTGATGGACATTTGGGTCCATCAACTTTTTTTTTTAGCTATTATGAATAAGGCTGATACAAATATTTGTGTACATGTTTTTATGTGGACATATGCTTTACATTCTCTTGGGTATAAATCTAGAAGTCATTTCATAACCTTTGTTAAATTTTAGTTAATTAAATTAATTCTGAAATAAAATGTTTTTACATTTAATTCACATTTTCAGTTTTTTTATGAATCACTTGTTTATTCACATTGTGGTGCTTGCCTTTTGTTGATTTCTAATAACTCTTTATATATTCCACATATAATTGTCAAATTGTTGATTTTTAATAATTATTTTTAATTTAAACTTTCCCAAAGCTACACATAGCTTAAAAATCTACAAGTGTTATTATGAAATAATTACCAGCACCCATCTCCATTCTTTCTTCCCAGTGATAATCACTTTTAATTCTTTTAGTTCTTTCTTTCAGTATTTACCTCAATATTTCTAAGCAACATGCTTATACTGTCATTCTTGATATTTCAGTTTTATATGTGATATATTCACCTCCTACGGTAGTTCTTATAGCATTCTCTACCCTTCTCCCTATACCACCTTTCCTTTCAGCCTGTAAAGTACTTACCAATATATTATAATTTGTTACATTAATATTTAATAAATTACTCTGTAAATATAATATTTTGCTGTTGTTATGTAGCATACGATGAACATATTTATTCCTTATTCAACTTTTTGTTTGGGTTGTTATTAAAAAATCATGACTTTCTGTTCAGTTTTTTATGTAATTTATTGCTAATTCTAACTCTGCCAGAGTGCAGAGTAATAAATAACATCAAACATAGTAGATTTTCTATTCTTTTTATGTTTTTGTAGCCATCTCTTCTGCATTTGTCTTAATGGTTGCTTTCTATGCTTGGTGCACAGCTGGAATCTTCCTTTACCATCATCCTAGGGTATTTTTTTTTAAGACTTTTCCTGTATTGGCACTGGGTCTTCCAAGAACTAAATGCCAAGATGGGGTTAAATGAGCAATAATTTATTAATGAAATGCCTGTGAGCAAAAACAGAGAGGGAACTGGGAGAGGCTGAGGGAATTCATCAAAACAGAAGACAAGTCTGACCCTCAGGGAAGGATGGTTAGATGGAAGGAAGGTTAAACCAGCCTTCAAGTGGCCCATCAGAAGAGTCCTGTGTCTCCCAGGAATAAGCCTGCCTTAGTAATGGAGTCATTCACTGGGGCCACTGCATGGAAAGTGTGGGCTGGGCTGGATTTCCGAGCACAGCACCTAAGGCCCTTGGTCAATATCCTCCTATAGTTGGAGGGCTGTCAGGTACATTCTCATGGCCACCATAGCCACCTGTTTCTTAGATTTCATATCTTTTTTTCTTTAGTTTACTCCTTTGTTTTAGTAGATCACATCCTCTAGTAGCTTAAGATCATGGTACACTCATATCCTGTGCAATATTCCTTAATATTTGGTTGATTCCCCTTTTCTCAGTGTGTATTCACTGAAATGGTCCCTTTAGGCAAGGACCAAGGGAATCTTTACAGTATATTTGTTGGATGTATTGCAGGGTCCTTCTTCCTGGGGACCTGGCCATCTTTTCACTCAATGGTTCCAGATCTGAAAATTGGCTCAGGTCTGGGAACTGAGCAAGGCATTGTGAGTTTTTATTGGGACCACTGTCCTCAGCCTTCCGCTCCTCCATTCTTACCACTAATTGGAGATGTTAAGTAGTACCCTTGAAGGGTGTCTGGGTATTTTGTCCTTAGAAACTCCAAATTTCTATTAATTCTCTCTCTGCCAGTTAAGTTCTCTCAGCTGCCTCTTTAACCTTGCTGGTTTTATGGTAACTGTGGTCCCCTGACTTCTGGCAGTTAAGTGCTGCTACCTGGTTTCTCTTACTTTGGGGACTCATCATGTCCATCACTATTAATGAGCCCGGCTCTGTGACATCCTCTTCTACATTTAGGCCTGGACTACAGAGGAGAACTGGTGCTGAAGTTCTTAGTGATAGCACCTGCCTCTGTAAGAGCTAGCGCTTACCCCTTGTAAGACCCTACTGAGGCCTCTCCACCACAAAGCAGTGAGTATGCCTCAGAGTTGTCCCCACTTCCTCGTCTGTCTGCCAGACAGATAACTAGTATGAAATCCCAGCACAATATCGCTAGGGAAGTGCTAGGCCTGAAGGATCTGCCAGAAGAATCAATCTGTCTGGTGAGAGAGGGACCAGCATCACTAAGAACTTCAGTGCTGGTTCCCCTCTGTAGTCTGGGGCTGATGGTAAGAGAATGGGCACAGAGCTGGGGGTCTGTTGAGCTTCAATATTGGGGGATATCCACCCAGATGTCTCCCATCCCATGTTTCACTAAATGCTCTGATACCGTAGTGTAACATCGCATTTAATCACCTCTGCAGCTCCCCGTTCTACATATTAAGTCCTGTGATTGCTCCTTAGCTGTGTTCTCTTCCACTGCAGGGAGAGAAGGACCTCTTTGTAAGAAGTACCACAACAAGCCCACGTTGGTTCTCACGTTTAGCCTTTAACTGTTTGCCAGCTGCCCTCAGTTTCTCATTAACCCTCTGAAGGGCTTCCATTCACTTAGTAAAAACTAGTCACCATCCTTGCAGGTAAGGTCCCTCCTGTGTCTTTTAAAGGCCTGAATTATTGCACTGGTAAGCCTGTTTTTCTCCACTGGGTATGTTTCCCCAGGCCATTATCTGTGAAATATTCAGCAGTTAAGCCACCATCTTGTGCCAGGGACGATCTGCGGTCAACATTCCACTCAAGTTGGGGTTTTCCTTGCCAGCCAGTGAGTGGTCTGGCCTTCCCTCTACAGGCTGCTTTCTTGGACCATTTCCCAGTACCAACTATTCAGTTCAGTTCCTCTGAGAAGCAGATACCATGATGGAATTGGAGACGTATGAGATTTATTAGGAGGAAACACCTGTGAAGGCTAATGTGGGGTAGTTGGGAAAGTTTTGATATTATGATGTGAAAAGAAGGAAGGAAGAAGCAGCTTTAAGAAAGTCTTGCCCAGGCTAATGAGTCACTTGTCAGCAAAGACTGCCCACTGGACGAGTCCCCATTGGGCCAGAACAGTCCTCTTCTAGTTCACTCACTACTCAGTCACAGGGAAGAGCCTGGGGGAGTGAGGCATTGGTTTGAACACTGGGGATGCTGAAGGGACCCCAGGTAGAGGCTTCAGCCAATATCTTCCCTGAGTCAAAGGTGTCGACTTAAAGAAAAACGAAGTTGTGAGTTAAGTTTTATTCAGGGATCTTACTGAGAACTATAGCCCGGGAAACAGCCTCTCAGTAGGTCTGAGGGGACTGCTCCAAAGAGGTAGGGGAGGAGACAGTTAGTATACGCATGAATTTTTTGGCTGGAAAATACATGTAGTCATGCATACATCTTGATAAAACATTACTGCTATTCACAAATACAGACATCTCAAGTTAATGATTTTAGTGCTTTTCTGCTGTAGGAAGATGCAAGAATCTGGGGTCGTTGAAATTCTCCCTTAGATATGCACCTTAACTATCTAGGGGTCCAAATATCCAAAACACAGAACTTTCATCTTGATTTTCCCATCCTGAATTCCCCTCAGGGTACACTGTTGCTGTGTTGCATCTTAACCCTTTGTATGATGATGAGTGACAGTCTTTGTTCTTTTTACTTACAAAGGGAAATCTAAACAGTGCACACCCATGACTGTCACTTCTATCCTTCCCCCACTGATCTGCAATGCCTGCTTTGTCATAAATCAGGTCTTTTTGTTTGCATGGGTTTATTTTGGGGTTCTCTATTCTGTTACACTGATTTGATATGTATCCCTGTGCCAATACCATATTGTCTTAATTATAAGAACTTTCTATTAAGTCTTGTTATTTGTAAAGCAAGTATCTCCATGTTTTTCTACTTATACAGGTGTATCTGAACTATTCTTGTTTCTTTCCTCATTCACATAAATTTTCCGATCAGCTTGTCAAGTTCCAGAAACAGCCCTTTAGTGTTTTGACTGGAATTGCATTGAATATTTAAGATCATTGGGAAGAACTGACATCTGTATAGTAGTGTGTCTTCAAATCCAATGACATGGTATATCCTTCTGTTTATTTCTTTTTAAATGTCTTTCAATATTATATATATATATTTTTCCAGAAAAGGCTTGCATATCTTTTTAAAGATTCATCATTGGTACTTTAAATTTTTGTCATTGTTGTAAATGGCATCTTTTCTTCAAAAAATTATATTTTCTGTTTCTTGCTGGAGTATCGTCATGCCTTTCAGAATTGTCCTACTTTGAGGCTAAGAGGCCTGGCCTTTATATCCCACATCTACCAGTTACTGGCTAAGGGCTGCCCTCAGGGACTGGGTGTGACCCTATGCGAGGAGACTCTTGGCCTGAGGCCATTGTCTGGAGAATGACTCAAATGAGAGCTGCCAGCTGTCGACATTCCCACCAGCTGGGAAATACTACTTAGGCCTGAAGGGGGAGTCTCAGCCGAATATCAGAGCAACTATTAAATGTCCTTTAACAGATTGAAGAGTTCTCTTTTATTCTTAGTTTTGCTCCTGCAAAAACATTTTGCATTTAGTTCTCTTTTATTCTTAGCATTTAGCTCCTGCTTTGGCAAAAGGAGAGGAGGTGCCTACCTGTACGGAGTGGGGAATTGGATGTGGGGCCTGACTGCTTCTTTTTTTTTTTTTTTCTTTAACATCTTTATTGGAGTATAATTGCTTTATAATGGTGTCTTAGTTTCTGCTTTATAACAAAGTGAATCAGTTATACATATACATATGTTCCCATATCTCTTCCCTCTTGCATCCCCTCCCTCCCACCCTCCCTATCCCACCCCTCTAGGTGGTCACAAAGCACCGAGCTGATCTCCCTGTGCTATGTGACTGCTTCCCACTAGCTATCTATTTTACGTTTGGTAGTGTATATATGTCCATGCCACTCTCTCACTTTGTCACAGCTTACCCTTCCCCCTCCCCATATCCTCAAGTCCATTCTCTAGTAGGTCTGTGTCTTTATTCCCATCTTGCCACTAGGTTCTTCATGACCTTTTTTTTTTTGTTTCCCTTAGATTCCATATATGACTGTTTCTTAAACAGACTTTCAACTCGTCCTGCATCGGCCTCACCTTTACCCCGGGTAACCTGAGCTTTTCTTGTGGTTCTGCAGGACAGACTGGCTTGCTCTTAGGCTTCTCCCACTGCAGCATAGGTTTTAGCTTTCTTTGGTCATCCAAGTCAGTTACCACTTGACTACCTGCTTTCTGACCTTCAAAGGTCTGATGCTGTCTTCTCCCCTGGTCTCTCTCTTTTTTATCCCTTAATTGTCATTTAAGTTGGGTTCAGGAAGGAGCAGAGGTAAATTGTGTGTTCAATTGTTCTTGCCTGGAAGCTCTCTCAGTATCTGGATTTGGAGATTTATGAAACAAAGGTAAAGTGGGCGGAGTTTGACATAGGCTGTTTCTCATGGCCCGAATTACCCCTTCTTTCTTCTCCATCTTTGTTTGCCTAACCCACCCTTCAGGCCTCAAAGTAGTAGTCACATTCTCCAGGACGCCTGCTTTCACAGCCCAAGTCTGGGTTAGATACTCCTTCTATGTGATTGCAGTATAAACTTTGTTCCTCTTATTGTAACATTGATCACACTTTGTGCTAAATCCTTGTTTACCAGCCTTTAACATCTCATAGACTACACATTTATTGATGGGGATTGTATTTGATCTCTATTGGAGTCCCCAGTCCCAAGCACAGAGGTGATTTAAGAGGTATTCAACAGAGTTATACTGAGTGAATATATATTGATACATAAATAAATCACACAGCTTTGAGTTGATTTCCAATAAATGCAGTAACTTACAAAGCTCTCACTTTTCTGTAGATAAATATTTTTTCATTTCTTTATTTGCTGGACTCTAGAAACCAAAAAGGCAATACTAGTTTCATTTCGACGGTCATTAGACTCATAGATGTTAATGTCTTAACCAATGCCATTTTAAAAGTACTTGAGTTTATCACTAATATGGGTTAGGAGTAGATGATGTGTAAAGTTCTCTCTCTCTCTCTCTTAAGTTCTTTAAATGTTTAGTACTCAAACTTCTAATTTTAGTATCTAGGCATTATAAAAATCTCTAGTAGAAAGGCATTATGACAACTACTACATAAACAATAAAGTATGAGGATAAAATATTAAAAATGGAGAAGAGATTTAAAAAATATTTTAAGTGTTTAATAAGTATTTTTTGGCTCATAACCCAACTTTTAGGAAATATAAGCAATAACAATCATTAAGGCAACCCTTCAATATTGTATTTTTGCTTACATAGTTTACCACTCTGTAGTACAATACTAATAGTGCTTTACTATACTTTGTTTTCAAAAGCACCAACCACAGAACAAAAGTCATTCTAATCTAACATTTTCAAGGAAGTCCTTGGAGAGTTTATTTCATTGATGTTCATATACAGGAAGAAATAAAGCAAGTTTATGATTAGTTACTCCTCTTCTGATTCTGAAGCTACAGGAGCCCCTTTCAGGAATATTTGTTTAAAGAATGCCCTGGAAGTTGCTTTTGTGACAAGCAAACTTAGTCTCCAATGTGGAAAAACTGTTATAGGATCTATAATTCAGCTTCATCGGAACTCTGGAAAGGCAGACTTTAAGGGGCATTCTTTAGCCTCTCATGTGTACACTTTTATCAAAGAAGACATTCTCATTTGCTCTTAATTTTTTGGCTTATCTGATAAAAAAATAAATGTACAAAGTAGATAGTGTGAAAAATATAGTGTGAAAAATATACTACTGAGAAACCACCACTGTTAATATTCTGTTGCATAGATTTCCTGTTTTTTCTTTCTCTATATAAAACAATATATTAACATAAAACAAGTGTTGTCAGATACCACTGATCTTCAAACTAGGTTGCAAGATATCAGTGAGTGAAGATATTTTATTGGTTGTAACCAGCACTGTTTTGTTCTTTTAATTGAGATATAATTGACATATAACATTGTATTCATTTTAAGTATACAAAATAATGTATATATTGCAAAATGATTGCCACAATAAATTTAGTTAACTTCCAAGCAACTGTTAAATTCCTCAAAAAATAAAAAGTAGAACTACCAAACAATCCGGCAATTCTACTTCTGGGTATTTATGTGAAGGAAATGAAATCACTATCTCAAAAGAATATCTGCACCCGCATGTTCACTGCAGCATTATTTACAATAGCCAAGACATGGAAACGACCAACACCCGATTTTAAAGGGTAAAAGCTACTGGCATTCACTGTGATAGAAAGCCCATTGTCTCCTAACCACTAGAGGGCAGTATATTACATTAGTTTAAAAAAAAAAATCCCAGACAATACAACTTAATACAGCTCGACCTAGTTTTACAACTGATTATGAGAAACATAAAATTACACGTAATTTTATGTTGGACTGTTAGTTTAATGGTATGTGAGGACCTACCACATGGCATACATTGAGTTAGGGATATACTGATGAATAAGACATGTTCTATAATTTAGTAAGAAGACAAGCGTGATAACACAAGGCAGTTAGTTATTCACTTCGGTTCGGCTTGTGTCTGCCTTTCCAGCCTCATATCCTGCCACTCCCCAGCTTGCAAGCTGAGCTGCGGTCATGCTGACTACTCCTAATTGTCTCGCACACGCTGTTCTCTCTTCCTGGAATATTGTTTGTGCTTCTCTCTGCCTGTTGAACCCCAATTTACACCTCAAGCTCCAAAATCCTGACTTTCCCAGGCAAAGTTAAGTGCAAGCGTGTGCTTTCTCCATTCCACTCCTTTGGAACCAAGTTTAGTCCTCTTAGAGTTGATGACTTATGTCTCTTTTCGCTAGGAAACTGAGCTGCTGGAAGGCAAGGGATGTGTTGTTCATTTTTGTTTCTCTTGCTGTGGTTGTGCCTATCACATAGACAGTGCTTAAAATGCATATTTAATAAATGAGCAAATAAAAGTGCTATGAATAGATGCTGTAATGAGATAATTTCCTCCATAATCTCTCCATTGATCCTTCTACGCTCTCCTTCTGTACATGTCACTAAAAAGCATCTATTCAGTCTCCATAGCAAATGAAAGACAGGCTGCTTTGACTTACTGATGGTGAGGTAGAGTTAGGCTTTGCCAAATAAGAAAAGGAAAGGGAGATGAATTTTGGAGGATAATTTAGTTTTCCCTGATATTTCCCCCATGACACCTTGGGGAATGATCTTCACTTTAGCAATACACAGCTGAGACTAAATAATCTTTGTTCTTCTGTCCCTATCTTACAATAGCCAAGTAGGCAAAGTGGTTATGTTTGTCATTTGGCTAGCAGTTAACAACCTTGACACCTTTAGCATTAAGAAGACAAGGGTGCCTAGTACATTCCATTGTGATGTACAAAAGCTAAAGGAATTAGAGTCAAGTTTCAACATGCCCCAAGTACTCATGTGGCAAATTAAACAATTCTCCATCCAAGTGGTATATGTATTTTTTTATAAAAGTTTTTGTTATATGTTCACTTTAGATATGCTTGCAAAAAGATTAAAAAATATTTTTAGCTTGTTTTAAATCTTATAGATATGCTCATACTCATAATCATCTAGGAAATTCTGCTCAGTAAAGAGACCTGGTTGTACATTAAAAAGGGTTAAGTGAGGTCTAAAATCAAATAGACTTTGGTTTGAGTCCTGGGTATGTTTTTCTAGCTTTGTGACCTTGGGCACATTACTCAACCTCACCACTTCAGTTCCCTCGTTTGAAATATGGACACAGCAACAGTACTTCCCTCACTGGGTTGCTAGGAGGATTAGATGAGGTCCTGCGTGTAAAGAGCTTTGCACAAGATTTGGCATATTGTGAGCTTTCAATAAATGTTAGCTATTATTACAAGATAAAGATCTTTACTGAAAGATAAAAGCATTTTTTTCTTGGTGTGTAGACTTTTCTTTTTCTTTCAAATAACCAGCGCTTAATGGATTTTTTTCCCCCACTATGGCTGTAAGAAGTTTATTCTTGCCATTTTGATAAGACATATGGCATAAGCAAATGGGGGCTTGAGAGCACGAGGACCTTGGTGAAGGTAAAGTGAAGCCCCTGATGTGGGATGCGATAGCCTGGGCTGGTGGGGATCAGACTCCACGGGCCTCAAAAAGTCTCTCACAGTATTTCCCATCCAAAGAGTTCTTACCTTTGCTGCCCCTGCAGATGCAGTGGGGAATACAGCCTTGTTATTAAACACCTTGAGGGTCTTATACTACTTTGGCAAGAGTGAGATTTTTCTTCTACAGTGTCACTGATGTTGGGCTTGTAATATGGCTTTCAAGCAGATTATCTATATGATCAGTTCCTATGGGTAGGAATGTTACTCTGTATAATCCATATCAAAATGGCATACATACATAAGTGATTAATATGTTTTTAAGCAAACTATTAAACATATGTTTTAATGTTTTATATAATTAGAGTGACATTTGTTCTGAACCAAAAATTGGGATGTATGGTACAACAAAAATTTTTAAACATTTTAAGAATTTAAAACATTTTAACTTTTAATTTTGATATCATTTTAGGCTTACAGGTCATGACAGTACAGAGAGTTCCTACATACCCATTACTCAGCTTTCCCTAATGTTAACATCTCATATCACCATGGTAGAGTTGTTAAAACTTAGAAACAAACATTTGTACAATACTATTAACTAAACCACAGATTTTATTAGGATTTCAACAGTTTTTTCTGTTAAAGTCCTTATTCTGTTTCAGGGTCCAACCCAAGATAATCATGTTACATTTTGTTCTGTCCTTTAGTCTCTTCTAATCTGTCACAGTTCCTTTGTTTTTTTCCTTTCCTTTCACGACCTTGATAATTTTGTAAAGTACTGGTCAGGCATTTTCCAGAATGTCCTCAATTTGTCTAAGTTTGTGTGATGTGTTTCTCCGGATTATTGAGTTTATAGATTTTGGGGAAGGGTGCCACAGAAATAATGTACCCTTCTCAGTGTGATATATTAGGGGGTACAACATATTGACATATTCTCTTACTAGTAATTTTAACCTTTATCACTTGGTTCAAGTGACAGCAGCCAGGGTCCTCTTTCCTATAAGATTACTTTTTTCCCTTTGAGATGAATAAATACTTTGGGTGAGATACTTTGGGGCTATGTAAATATTCTGCTTCTCCTTAAACTTTCCATCTGATTTTAGCATTCATTTGTGGATCGTGCTTGTAACAATTTTCTAACGGTGATTTTTCTATTTCCCTCATTTCTCCTACATTTATTAATTGGAATTCTTTTGTAAAGAAGAGTTGTTTCTTCCCTCTCATCTATTTATTCAATCACTTATGTCAGTATGGACTTAACGGATATTTGTCTTATTCTTTGGGTTATAATACAATATTATCATTATTTATTTTTTTTCATCAAATTGTTCCAGTTTTGGCTATTGGAAACACTTTTAGGTTAGTTCCTGTGTCCTTTTAAAATATTTCCATTTTTATTTACTCCAGGCCTATCTTGTATTTTCCCTGTACCAGTTCTAGAATCACTTACTTCCCCCAAAGCCCTGGTTCCTTCTATTAGAGAATAGTTTTTAGAAACCAGGATCTGAGTGTCAGGTTCTCTCAGCAGACAGAGCAAGGAAATATGCATATGTGTGCTGACCGATGTACATATACATATCTATATTTTTGTATCCATCTATCTGTATATATATTTTAAAACAGCATGAATTCATGCTGACTCTGACTCCCATCCAGCACCACAGGTTTTATTCTAGCTTTCCCCTTTTCTGGAAAAGGCAAAACTATAAGAACAAAAAAATGGGTCAGTGGTTGCTCAGGGCTGCACAAGGGAAATTTTGGCTTGACAAATCTTCATGGTACAGTGGTGATAGATGCACAACTCTTTGCATTTGTCAACACTCATAGAATTGTATACCACAAAGAGTGAATTTTACTGTGTGCAAATTAGAAAAAACTTTAGCCAGAACATTGGAAGAACTCAACATGGAATGCAGATCGTGATGAATAGATCTAACTATTAAAATTAACGACATAACCACACTGATGGGGAAGAAAGGAGCTGACCCACATAACTTTGGAAAACAGTATATTGAGTGAATCAGTAAGACTAAAGACAAAGAGAATGGTATAAACACTGTACTTTAGTTGGTAAATTTGTTTCTCATAGGTATATGGGTTAGCAGTTATGAAACTACTTTTCATTGTGTACCAGGGTTAAACAAATTAATGCACTCATTGTGGATAATGAGAGCCAGGTTTCTTAATGCCAAAGAAAGAAGAAAGAAATAAACATTTTTGAATAAATAAAATAATAAACATTTTTGGAATTTTTATATAAAATGTTTATAGAGATATAAAAACTAAATCATATTTAGTTACACATTTAAAGAATTTTTTTAATTGAAAGAGATAAAATTACATGAAATTGAGAAAATCTGGTACATGTTACAAGCTATTAAAATATATGCAAGTGTGTGTGTATTTATGTATGTATACAATGTTGTTTTCTCTAAAAGCATCAACATTTGTAGGAACACAGGCATTGCCATTCTGACTCAAACTAATGAGATTTTGTTCTTATTGGAAACAAAAATTTACCTCTATGTTTCTTGTATTGAGTGGTGTTGGTGCATTTTATTGCCAAGGTGATTCATTTATTTTTAAAATTTTTACTGGAGTATAGTTGATTTATAATGTTGTGTTAGTTTCTGCTGTACAGCAAAGCGAAGCAGTTATACATATACATATATCATTCTTTTTTAGATTCTTTTCCCATATAGGTCATCACAGAGTATTGAGTAGAGTTCCCTGTGCTACACAGTAGGTCCTTATTAGTTATCTATTTTATATATAATAGCATGTATATGTCAATCCCAATCTCCCAATTTATCCCTCCCCCCCTTTCCCCTCTGGTAACCACAAGATTGCTTCTACATCTGTGACTATTTCTGTTTTGTAAATAAGTTCATTTGTACCATTTTTTTTTAGATTCCACATATAAGTGATATCATATGATATTTGTCTTTCTCTGTCTGACTTAACTTTGCTCAGTATGACAATCTCTAGGTCCATCCATGTTGCTGCAAATGGCATTTTCATTCTTTTTTATGGCTGAGTAATATTCCATTGTGTGTGTGTGTGTGTGTGTGTGTGTGTGTGTGTGTATATATATATATATATATACACACATATATACCACATCTTCTTTATCCATTCTTCTGTTGATGGACATTTAGTTTGCTTTTATGTCCTGGCTATTGTAAGTAGTGTTGAAATGAACATTGGGGTGAATGTATCTTTTTTTTTTTTTAAAACATCTTTATTGGAGTATAATTGCTTTACAATGGTGTGTTAGTTTCTGCTTTATAACAAAGTGAATCAGCTATACATATACATATATCCCCGTATCTCCTCCCTCTTGTGTCTCCCTCCCACCCTCCCTACCCCACCCCTCTAGGTGGTCAAGCATGTATCTTTTTGGATTATGATTTTCTCCAGGAATGGGATTGCTGGATCATTTGGTAGTTGTATTTTGAGTTTTTTAAGGAACCTCCATACTGTTCTCCATAATGGCTGTACCAATTTACATTCTCACCAACAGTGTAGGAGGGTTCCCTTTTCTCCAAACCCTCTCCAGCATTTATTGTTTGTAGATTTTTTGATATGGCCATTCTGACCAGTGTGAGGTGATACCTCATTGTAGTTTTGATTTGCATTTCTCTAATAATTAGTGATGTTGAGCATCTCTTAATGTGCTTTGCCAACATGGATTTAAAATGAGGTTATGGTAATCCTCTTTGATGCCAATATTATTTTAATATTACATATATATACTTCCCAGTATGATTTTATTTATATAAATGCTCAAAATGGACTAATTAAATCTCTGGTGACAGAATAGCAATTATGTTTGGGGTGTAATGTGTAATACTTCTGGGGTGCTAATAATGTCCCATATCTTAATCTAGGTGGTGGTTACTTCATAAAATTTTATCAAGATATATATGATATATACATGATTTGTTCCCCCTTTATATATGTGTTATATTTTAATTAAAACATTTGCTTAGAAAATTTCCAGACTCATGCTTGGACAGTTCAAATATCCAAATGTGTTTCCATGCTCTTGTAAGCAAGTGATCCTCTCTGATGGTGATTTTAAAGATAAACCTGTCTAAATTTCCCTTATCAGTTATTAGAAGCTCTGCCTCCTACAAGTGTGTCTAAATTTTCTTTTCATTATTTTTTCAAATCCCTTTATTTATTTAAATTTATTTATTTATTTGGCTGCATTGGATCTTCTTTGCTGCATGCAGGCTTTCTCTATTTGTGGCGAGTGGGGGCTACTCTTCGTTGCGGTGTGTGGGCTTCTCATTGTGGTGGCTTCTCTTGCTGTGGAGCATGGGCTCTAGACATGCGGGCTTCAGTAGTTACAGCATGCAGGCTCAGTAGTTGTGGCTCGTGGGCTTTAGAGTGCAGGCTCAGTAGTTTGGTGCACGGGCTTAGTTGCTCCACGGAATGTGGGATCTTCCTGGACCAGGGATCAAACCTGTGTCCCCTGCACTGGCAGGTGGATTCTTAACCACTGCACCACTAAGGAAGTCCCCTTTTGATTTTTTGATATCCTTTGCCTAAGAGATTACTATATCTTGTAGTGAGTTTTATAAGTTTATTCATTGAGGACAGTGATGCTTTCTTTGATTCTTCTAAATTTATTTTCTCAATTTGAAAGAGAATTCTTTTCCCCTAAAACTTAAAACTCAGTGTGATAAGGCATTTTTCTTTCTTACATTATTTAAAAATATATATACTATCACATTCTCACTGTCTTCACTTTTGTAGCATGCAAAATGTTATTCTCTTTCACTTTAATTCAAAAGGAACCTCTACTCTTTGTCCTTCTACTCTTCTCACTTCTAATGAACCCACTCTGGATCTAAAATTCTAACATTTATTTTTGGGGGAGTTATGGCCAGTATTGCACAGTGATTCTAGTTGTACTGCAGTTTCATAAAAGGACAAAGTCATAATGTATTAGTAAAGTACAAATCTTATCCTGCTTTACCAGCTTACTAGTGAGGCTGTTTTGGCCTAGCCTGACTTTGGATTTTAACTATTTTTAACTATCCTTGTTTGTAGAGGCATTCTTTGATGCACAAATGAAAGGAATTAAAGTTAGGGATTATTAAATGTTGAGTTGGTTTGGCATGTAGGATGCTGTTGAATACATCTACAGTAGCATATATATACAAGTCTTTGTCTTAAAAAAAAACCCACAAATTTTCATTTGAGATGTTTGGAATACTTCACAAACATCATGGCACACCCATTTGGCCTGCTTACCCCATTGGAATATCATTTTGTTTTATTTATTTATTTGTTTGTTGACTGTAGAACAGCCTTTATTGTTTGCAATGCAATGTGGAAGAGGAGGGGATACCACAACTCTGGCTCCTAGGGCAGCTCCACAGATCTGAAATCAAAGAAAGCGTGAGTACCCCAGGAAGGAGCCTGCTGAACCCTGGTTTTGCCCTGCTCCTTGGAGCCCAGTGTCCGGGCACTTGAGGTTAGAACCCACGGACTGGAAGCCTTCCGTGCCGAAGATGTGACACCGGGAAGGCCGGAGCCCTTTCCCTCAACCTCCATACATTACCGGGACTGAGAGGAATGTCATTTAATAAATGACATCACAATTCACAAAATTGTATTGATGGCATAAAAAAATGTCCCAAAATATTTACTAGTAGAGGCATGCAACTTTCTATTTTTTAAAATCTGAGCTCTAAATTTTCCCTTGCCTTCCTAAATTCTGCTCTTATACACCCCAAATAAGATGGTACAAAATGCTTCTTCTTTCAGTTGGTCATGACCTTGGGTGGCTTTAACTGTCTCTGGATTATGGTAACAGAATAATGGTTCACCAAAAATAGTCACATTCTAATCCCCATAACTCATGACTATGTTATGTAAAATGGTGTGTTAGTTTCCTATTGTGATGTAACAAAATACCACAAACTTAGTGTCTTAAGACAATATAAATTTGTTACGTAGTTATAAAGATCAGAAATCTAAAATGAGTTTCTGTGGCCTAGAATCAAGGTGTTGATAGGACTGTTACTTCTGTAGGCTCTAGGGCAGAATTTGTTTCCTTACCTTTTCTTGCTTTTAGAGGCGACCTATATTCCTAAGGGTGTGGTCCCCTCCTCCATCTTCAAAACCTGCAGTTTAGCATAATATGCATATCTCTCTCTGACTTTGACACTGACCCTCCTGCCTTCCTCTTTTACTTATCTGGACCCTTATGGTTACATTGAATCCACCCAGATAACCCAGGATAACATCCCCATCTTAATATTCTTAACTTAGTCATATTTGCAAAGTTCCTTTTGCCATCTAAGGTCATATCTTCACAAGTCCTGAAGAGGAGGATGTGGACATCTTGGGGGACCATAATTCTGCTAACCAATTCCGTTTTGTCTAACTTTTAAGTTTATTACTATAAAATTTCTGATAATACCTTATTATTATCTTTTTTTTTTTTTTTTTTACTCCCTCTTGAACCCATTCCAATTAGATTTTTGTCCCAAAACTCTGCTGAACCATTTTTGTCAAAACCACCAGTGACCTCCAGGTAACCAAATCCAGCAGGAGTTTTTCAGTCTTAATTTAACCCAAACTTATTACCAGCTTTGACACAGTTGATTCCTCCCTCCTTCTTGAGACAATTTCTTTCTTCGCTGCTCAGATCTCTTCTCTAGCTACATCCTCTCTCCAGGTGATTTCATCTAATTTCACGGCTGTAAATATCATCTGCACACTGGCAATTCCCAAGTTACATGTTCACTCAGGGCCACACACCCAAATTCCAGACTTGTGTATTTAACTGCCTATTTAGTATCACCACTTGGATAGATAATAAGCATCTTAAACCTAAAAACTGATTTTCAGCCAAAACCTGCTTCTCCTTCTATATTCTTCATCTCAGGAAATGGTTCCATCATTCACACAGGTACTCAGGCCCAAAAACATTGGAATCATCCTTGATTTCTCCTTTTTTTCTTTATTTCACATCCATTCCATCATAAAATATTTCAAAATATATTCTTTATCTGACCACTTATTACTGCCACCATTATTAACCTGATCCAAGCCATAAACTTCTCTCACTTAGGCTATTGCAAAAGTTCTTTAATTGGTCCCCTCCTTAAATACTTGCCACCTTCTTCCCTCTCCAAAATATATGTGCCAGACACCGGGGTGATCCTTTAAAAGGATCATGTTCCTCCCTTACCCTAAACGCTGCAACGGATTCATTCACATAAATCTAGACTGAAATCCCATGGCCTACAAGCCCTACATGGTCCTGCCTGTGGCTACCTCTCTTACATTATTTCCCAGTAGTTCTGCCTTGCTCGCTGCTCAATAGCTATGCTAGCCTTTCTATTCCTTAAACATGTTAAGCACACTCCTGTGGAAGGTCCCCTCTATGTAGAATTCTATTCTCCTACTACCACCAAGGTTAGCTCTCCTACTCACTCAGATATTTGCTCAAATGTCACCTTCTCAGAGCCCTTCTCTGAGCACTCTACCTCTCTCTCTAAAATAGTACTCCCATCATTCTCTGTCCCTTACCGTGCTCTGGTTTTCATTTGGTATACTGTATAACTATCTGATGTTATAGTTTTATGTTTTAAAATCTGTAATCCTCACTAAAATTTAAGTTCCATAATGGCAAATAATAAGTTTTGTCTTTTATTGTAGCCCTAACACACAGAGCAGTACCTAGCACAGAGTAGGGGCTCGATAAGTTGAACAATGGAATATTTTTTCCTTTATTTGTTATTTTTATCTGCCACTATGTACCCTATTTTAATCCCTAAGGGCACAAACGAATGACAATCTTTAGTTTCCAGGAGCTCTTGATTTAGAAGAAGAGACATTTATACACACAAATAATTACAGTTCAGGGTACAAAGTACATAATTTATGTACAGGAGGCAGTAGAGATGATTATTAGGAAAAACTGGAGAAAATTCAACCTAAGCAGAATTTAAAAGAATGAATTAAATTTTATTAGGCAGATGTAAGTAGAGTGAAAGGGAAGGCATTCCAAGATAGTAGTATATGTACAAGCAGAGAGGCATGAAATAGCAGGTTGTATTTGGGGGTCTATAAAGAGTTCAGTATATTGGAATAAGTGGTGTGGTGAGAAAGGTGTTAAAGATGATGTAGGTAAGGAGGGAGGGCTCAGAATATGAAGAGCCTTACATGCCACGCTCAGGAGTGTAAATTTTCTCTAGTAGCCAGAGAGGAAGCTCTAAAAACATTTAAGATGGGATTGATACAATTTTCATTCTGGTTATTTCACTCACACTTTAGAAACGCCATTCTAGCAGCCTTATTGGTGCCAGAGGTAAGAAATTTATCTTGAAATAGTCCAGATGAGAGGTGATGAGAGCATGAAGTAGAAATAGTTGATGGAAAATAAAAGGATGTATGAGACTGTCATAATTCTATGAAAAAATTTTTTTATGATCATACAACTTTTGGCTTTGTTTCTATACTGAAAAAAACAAACTTCTAATATATATCTGGTTTCTCCAGCAGACATTCTTATTGGGAAAAGAACCTACTGATCAGGCAATTCAAGTAATCCAGTTGCGATGGCAATTTATTTTTTATATTTACCATTTACCTTGTGAGCTTTGCTAGTAAAGTCAGTTTTTTAGAGACCCATCAGCCCTGGATAAAGTGATAACTTTAATTTCTGAACCTGCAGAATTCAGAACAAGACCCCTTGGTAACATCTCCAAAGTACTGAGATCCTTCAAAGTCTTAGATAAATAACATTACTATTTATGAGAGGAATTATTAATAATAAACTTTTTATACCGCTGTACAAAAATTTTGTAGAATTTATTAGGAATTTCAGAAAAACAAGCTTCAGTACTATAGCTAATACATAATTTGAATAATAAAATATCTTATTTTATATTTAAATACAATGACTTTATTTCCAGTAGCATTCTCATTAAAAACAATGAAGTATTTTCATTTGTTAAAAATGTATTTATCAACAAAAACATAATAAAGTATAATTTGTAGCATAAATGTAAACTAGTAAATTTATCTCCATTGCCCATGTTATTATTTACCTTTATCTTATGGTTATAGTGTTTTAATAATTAACAAATGCATAAATATATGATATATTTACAGGAGATTCTCAAAAATAATGATTCCTTTTAATAGTTACTGTTATACATCATCAGTGTTTTCTCTGTGATCCGGATCCAACATCAGGATGGATTGGTCCTTGGCTGGCTGTTCTGTAACATAATTTCAGAATATTCTTTAACTGTAGTATTCATAGACTTTTTTAAGGTAAAATCTGTAACGTGGCTCTCCTTACAGATTACAGACTTTAAGACTAAACTCATAATTCAATTTCTCAAATGCTACATATACATCAGTCTCAACATAGTGACTACCACTTTATATAAGGCATCATACTAATCATAATAGTTCATAATCTTTACTCTTTGGTAAGATGTGCTTTTTAAAATCATCTTTTTTTACAAAAAGAAGAAAATCAGGCTGCTATGGTTTGCCAAAAAGAAGAAATTCTAAATTTTGGATAGGACAAAGTTTGGGCTGAATAAGCCCATCTAAAGGGGATGACACTGAAGTCAAGTCTTAAAGAATAGTAGGAGAGAGACATTTACGAGCAAGTCCTGTGAGGCAGTGGGAGAAGAGTGGGCCTTGGAAGCTGCAAGAAGTTCCAGGGAGACCTGCCTGTTATTCAGGAGTGTGTAAATTATGAGCTGTGGAGCAACTGGAGATAAGGGTGAAAAGGTCTTGAATGTAGTTCTCTGGAGATTTAATTTTATCTTTTAGGTGATGTGTAACTACTGAGGTTGGGTTTTAAGAGAGAGAGTGATATGTTCACATTTGTGCTTTAAAAAGATTACTCTGGTAGTGGTGGTGTGAAAGATGCAGTGGAGCGAGCAAACAGGGAGGCTGTTGAAATGGTCTAGATGAGACATGATGAATTCTTAAACCAAGATACTATCAGTAGAAATGGAGAGGAGTGAGTGGATTTGAGATGCACTTTATTATTAATAGGATTTATTGACTAGGGGTAAGGGAGAATGAGAAGCCTGGATAAGATACAAATTTCTCTCTGGGAAATTTGGTATATGATGGTGTCATTAATTGAAATAAGAATTGTAAAAGGTAGAACAGATTTTGGGGGGAAGATGGGAAATTGTAAACCCTAGTTCGCCACTGAACAGTTCTGAGACTTGAGAAAATTACTTGATGTCTTTAGCTGAGAAGATCAAACAGAAGAATATGAGTGACACCATTTGGCACAGTGCTTTTTAAGGATAAGAACCCAGTAAGTGTGAGTTTCCTTTCTTCTAATTATATCTCAACAAGGTTCAGTTGCCACAAAGAGTATTAATTGATTAAATATTAACACTCAGTAAAGGGCTTTGGAAGAACTCTAGAAACAGTTGTACTTTTATGGAGTATAAAATGGTCAGAATATTAAAAAAAAGTTTCAGTTTCAAATAAATCTCTGCATTTTATTGTAGTCTGAAAAATGTGGATAATTTATATATTCAAAGGCCATGTATAAAAAATCATAAAATCTCAACCAATATTTTCAAGTATTTAGTATGTGCAAGTTTCTATGAAGTAGGCAGATAAATGAAAAATAGCCTCTCAGATTATAGTTCCAAAGAAGATTATTCACATATAAACACAACTAACAAAAGTGCATATGGAGAGGGCAGAGTCAAGATGGCATACTAGGAGGATGCAGAATTCGCGTCTCCTCACAACTAGGGCACTTACCAGGCACCGATGGGGGACCATGGACACCTAAGGGGATGGGAGGAACCACCAGCGACCGGTTGTTTCAAATATAGTTTTATTTCTCCTAATATATTTTTTATCTTTCTAATTTTATTTTGTTTTTTATTCTTTGACATTGTACTGCTCCTTTTTTCTTTCTTTCTTTTTTTTTTACCACTCCATGAAGCTTGAGGGATCTTGGTTCCCAGGCCAGAGGTCGGGCCTGAACTCCTGTGGTGGGAACTCCAAGTCCAAACTGCTCTAACAGGGATCCTCAGACCCCAGGGAATATCAATTGGAGTGAGGCCTCCTGGAGGTCCCCATCTCAGCACCAAGACCTGGCTCTATCCAACTGCCTGCAAACTCCAGTGCTAGACGTCACAGGCCAAGCAACCAGTAAGACAGTAATACAGCACCACCCATCAAAAAAAAAAAAAAAAAAAAAAAAAGAAACAACAAAAAAATATGTTACGGATGAAGGAGCAAGGTAAAAACCTACAATACCAAATAAATGAAGATGAAAGAGGCAACCTACCTGAAAAAGAATTCAGAGTAATGATAGTAAAGATGATCCAAAATCTCAGAAACAGAATAGAGAAAATGAAAGAAACATTTAACAAAGATCTAGAAGAACTAAAGAACAAACAAACAAACAGTGCTGAACAACACAATTACTGAAATTAAAAATACTCTAGAAGGAATCAATAGCAGAATAACTGAGGCAGAAGAACGGACAAGTGACCTGGAAGAAAAAATGGTGGAAGTAACTGCCAGGGAGCAGAATAAAGAAAAAGGAATGAAAAGAATTGAGGACACTCTCACAGACTTCTGGGACAACATTAAACACACCAACATTTGAATTACAGGGGTCCCAGCAGAAGAGGAGAAAAAGAAAGGGTCTGAGAAAATATTTGAAGAGATTATAGTCAAAAACTTCCCTAAGATGGGAAAGGAAATAATCAGTCAAGTCCAGGAAGCACAGAGAGTCCTATACAGGATAAACCCAAAGAGAAACACGTTAAGACACATTAATCAAACTATCAAAAATTAAATACAAAGAAAAAATATTAAAAGCAGCAAGGGAAAAGCAACAAACAACATACAAGGGAATCCCCATAAGGTTAACAGCTGATTTTTCAGCAGAAACTCTGCAAGCCAGAAGGGAGTGGCAGGACATATTTAAAGTGATGAAAGGGGAAAACCTACAAGCAAGATTACTCTACCCAGCAAGGATCACATTCAGATTCAATGGAGAAATTGAAACCTTTACAGATAAGCAAAAGTTAAGAGAATTAGGCACCACCAAACCAGCTTTACAACAAATGCTAAAGGAACTTCTCTAGGCAGGAAACACAAGAGAAGGAAAAGACCTAAAACAACAACCCAAAACAATTAAGAAAATGGTAATAGGAACCTACATATCGATGATTACCTTAAATGTAAATGGATTACGTGCTCCAACCAAAAGAGATAGACTGGCTGAATGGATACAAAAACAAGACCCATACATATGCTGTCTATAAGAGACCCACTTCAGACCTAGGGACACATACAGACTGAAAGTGAGGGGATGGAAAAAGATATTCCATGCAAATGGAAATCAAAAGAAAACTGGAGTAGCAATTCTCATATCAGACAAAATACACTTTAAAATAAAGACTATTACAAGAGACAAAGAAGGACACTACATAATGATCAAGGGATCAATCCAAGAAGAAGATAAAACAATTGTAAATATTTATGCATCCAACATAGGAGCACTTCATTATGTAAGGCAAATGCTAACATGTATAAAAGGGGAAATCGACAGTAACACAATCATAGTAGGGGACATTAACACACCCTTTCACCAATGGACAGATCAACCAAAATGAAAATAAATAAGGAAACACAAGCTTTAAATGACACATTAAACCAGATGGAATTAATTGATATTTATAGGACATTCCTTCCAAAAATACAAGAATACACTTTCTTCTGAACTGCTCATGGGACATTCTCTGGGAGAGACCATAACTTGGGTCACAAATCAAGCTTTGGTAAATTTAAGAAAATTGAAATCATATCAAGTGTCTTTTCTGACCACAACTCTATGAGACTAGATATCCGTTACAGGAAAAAATCTGTAAAAAATACAAACACATGGAGGCTAAACAGTACACTACTTAATAACCAAGAGATCACTGAAGAAATCAAAGAGGAAATCAAAAAATACCTAGAAACGAATGACAGTGAGAACACGATGACCCAAAACCTATGGGATGCAGCAAAAGCAGTTCTAAGAGGGAAATTTATAGCAATACAATCCTACCTCACAAAACAAGAAACATCTCAAATAAACAACATAAGCTTACACCTAAAGCAATTAGAGAAAGAAGAACAAAAAAAACCCCAAAGTTAGCAGAATGAAAGAAATCATACAGATCAGATCAGAAATAAATGAAAAAAGAAATGAAGGAAACAATAGCAAAGATCAATAAAACTAAAAGCTGGTTCTTTGAGAAGATAAACAATATTGATAAACCATTAGCCAGACTCATCAAGAAAAAAATGGAGAAGACTCAGATCAATAGAATTAGAAATGAAAAAGGAGAAGTTACAACTGACACTGCAGAAATACAAAGGATCATGAGAGATTACTATAAGTAACTATATGCGAATAAAATGGACAACCTGGAAGAAATGGACTACTTCTTAGAAAAGCACAACCTTCTGAGACTGAACCAGGAAGAAATAGAAAATATAAACAGACCAATCACAAGCACTGAAATTGAGACTGTGATCAAAAATCTTCCAACAAACAAAAGTCCAGGACCAGGTGGCTTCCCAGGTGAATTCTATCAAACATTTAGAAAAGCACTAACACCTATCCTTCTCAAACTCTTCCAAAATATAACAGAGAGAGGAACACTCCCAAACTCATTCTACGAGGCCACCATCACCCTGATACCAAAACTAGACAAAGATGTCACAAAGAAAGAAAACTACAGGCCAATATCACTGATGAACATAGATGCAAAAATCCTCAACACAATACTAGCAAACAGAATCCAATGGCACATTAAAAGGATCATACACCATGATCAAGTGGAGTTTATCCCAGGAATGCAAGGATTCTTCAATATACGCAAATCAATCAATGTGATAAACCATATTAACAAAATGAAGGATCATATGATCATCTCAATAGATGCAGGAAAAGCTTTTGACAAAATTCAACACCCATGTATGATAAAAATCCTCCTGCAAAATGGATTAAAGACCTAAGTGTAAGGCCAGACACTATCAAACTCTTAGAGGAAAACATAGGCAGAACACTCTATGACATAAATCACAGCAAGATCCTTTTTGACCCAGCTCCTAGAGAAATGGAAATAAAAACACAAACAAATGGGACCTAATGAAACTTAAAAGCTTTTTCACAGCAAAGGAAACCATAAACAAGATGAAAAGACAACCATCAGAATGGCAGAAAATATTTGCAAATGAAGCAACTGACAAAGGATTAATCTCCAAGATTTACAAGCAGCTCATGCAGCTCAATAACAAAAAAACAAACAACCCAATCCAAAAATGGGCAGAAGACCTAAATAGACATTTCTCCAAAGAAGATATACAGATTGCCAACAGACACATGAAAGAATGCTCAACATCATTAATCATTAGAGAAATGCAAATCAAAACTACAATGAGGTATCATCTCACACCAGTCAGAATGGCCATCATCAAAAAATCTAGAAACAATAAATGCTGGAAAGGGTGCGGAGAAAAGGGAACACTCTTGCACTGTTGGTGGGAATGTAAATTGATACAGCCACTATGGAGAACAGTATGGAGGTTCCTTAAAAAACTAAAAATAGAACTACCATATGACCCAGCAATCCCACTACTGGGCATATACCCTGAGAAAACCATAATTCAAAAAGAGTCATGTACCAAAATATTCATTGCAGCTCTGTTTACAATAGCCAGGACATGGAAGCAACCTAGGTGTCCATCATCGGATGAATGGATAAAGAAGATGTGGCACATATATACAATGGAATATTACTCAGCCATAAAAAGAAATGAAATGGAGGTATTTGTAGTGAGGTGGATGGAGTTAGAGTCTGTCATACAGAGTGAAGTAAGTCAGAAAGAGAAAAAAAATACAGTATGCTAACACATATATATGGAATCTAAGAAAAAAAAAAAAAGGTCATGAAGGACCTAGTGGCAAGACGGGAATAAAGACACAGACCTACTAGAGAATGGACTTGAGGATATGGGGAGGGGGAGGGGTGAGATGTGACAGGGTGAGAGAGTGTCATGGACATATATACACTACCAAATGTAAAATAGATAGCTAGTGGGAAGCAGCCGCATAGCACAGGGAGATCAGCTCGGTGCTTTGTGACCACCTAGAGGGGTGGCATAGGGAGGGTGGGAGGGAGGGAGTGAGATGCAAGAGGGAAGAGATATGGGAACATATATATATGTATAACTGATTCACTTTGTTATAAAGCAGAAACTAACACACCATTGTAAAGCAATTATACTTCAATAAAGATGTTTAAAAAAAAAACCCTCCTGGAAGTAGGCATAGAAGGAACTTACGTCAACATAATAAAGGCCATATATGACAGACACACAGCCAACATCATTCTCAATGGTGAAAAACTGAAACCATTTCCACTAAGATCAGGAGCAAGACCAGGTTGTCCATTCTCACCAATATTACTCAACATAGTTTTAGAAGTTTTAGCCACAGCAATCAGAGAAAAAAAAGAATCCAAACCGGAAAAGAGGAAGTAAAGCTGTCACTGTTTGCAGATGACACGATACTATACACAGAGAATCCTAAAGATGCTACCAGACAACTACTAGAGCTAATCAATGAATTTGGTAAAGTAGCAGGATACAAAATTAATGCACAGAAATCTCTTGCATTCCTATGCACTAAGGATGAAAAATCTGAAAGAGAAATTAAGGAAACACTCCCATTTACCAGTACAACAAAAAGAATAAAATACCTAGGAATAAACCTACCTAAGGAGACTAAAGACCTGTATGCAGAAAACTATAAGACACTGATGAAAGAAATTAAAGATTATACAAACAGATGGAGAGATATGCTATGTTCTTGGATTGGAAGAATCAACATTGTGAAAATGACTATACTACCCAAAGCAATCTACAGATTCAATGCAATTCTTATCAAACTACGAATGGCATTTTTCACAGAACTAGAACAAAAAATTTCTCAATTTGTATGGAAACACAAAAGACCCCAAATAGCCAAAGCAATCTTGAGAAAGAAAAACGGAGCTGGAGGAATCAGGCTCCCTGACTTCAGACTATACTACAAAGTTACAGTAATCAAGACAGTATGGTACTGGCACAAAAACAGAAATATAGATCAATGGAACAGGATAGAAAGTCCAGAGATAAACCCAGGTACCTATGGTCACCTTATCTTTGATAAAGGGGGCAAGAATATACAATGGAGAAAAGACAGCCTCTTCAATAAGTGGTGCTGGGAAAACTGGACAGCTACATGTAAAAGAAGGAAATTAGAACACTCCCTAACACCATACACAAAAATAAACTCAAAATGGATTAAAGACCTAAATGTAAGGGCAGACACTATAAAACTCTTAGAGGAAAACATAGGCAGAGCACTCTAAGACATAAATCACAGCAAGATCCTTTTTGACCCACCTTCTAGAAAAATGGAAATAAAACCAAAAATAAACAAATGGGACCTAATGAAACTTAAAAGCTTTTGCACACCAAAGGAAACCATAAACAAGATGAAAAGACAACCCTCAGAATGGGAGAAAATATTTGCAAATGAAGCAACTGACAAAGGATTAACCTCCAAAATTTACAAGCAGCTCATGCAACTCAGTATCAAAAAAACAAACAACCCAATGCAGAAATGGGCAGAAGATCTAAATTGACATTTCTCCAAAGAAGATATACAGATTGCCAACAAGCACATGAAAGAATGCTCAACATCACTAATCATTAGAGAAATGCAAATCAAAACTACAATTCGGTATCACCTCACATCCGTCAGAATGGCCACCATCAAAAAATCTACAAACAATAAATGCTGGAGAGGGTGTGGAGAAAAGGGAACCCTCTTACACTGTTGATGGGAATGTAAATTGATACAGCAACTGTGGAGAACAGTATGGAGGTTCCTTAAATAACTAAAAATAGAACTACCATATGACCCAGCAATCCCACTAATGGGCATATACCCTGAGAAAACCATAATTCAAAGAGTCATGTACCACAATGTTCATTGCAGCTCTGTTTACAATAGCCAGGACAGGGAAGCAACCTAAGTGTCCATTGACAGATGAATGGATAAAGAAGATATGGCACATATATACAATGGAATATTACTCAGCCATAAAAAGAAATGAAATTGAGTTATTTGTAGTGAGGTGGATGGACCTAGAGTCTGTCATACAGAGTGAAGTGAGTCAGAAAGAGAAAAACAAATACCATATGCTAATACATATATATGGAATCTAAAAAAACTGGTTCTGATGAACCTAGGGTGCAGGACAGGAATAAAGACAGAGATGTAGAGAATGGACTTGAGGATACGGGGAGGGGGAAAGGTAAGTTGGGACGAAGTTAGAGAGTAACAATGACGTATATACACTACCAAGTGTAAAATAGATAGCTAGTGGGAAGTAGCTGCATAGCACAGGGAGATCAGCTCGGTGCTTTGTGACCACCTAGAGGGGTGGGATAGGGAAGGTGGGAGGGAGATGCTAGTGGGAGGAGATATGGGGATATACGTATACATATAGCTGATTCACTTTGTTATACAGCAGAAACTAACACAACATTGTAAAGCAATTATACTCCAATAAAGATGTTGAAGAAAAAGTGCATACGGAGTATGTGTATAAAAACAGAAATATTACAGTAAAAAGTTCAGAGGAAGGTGAGAGTATCATAGCTGGATTGGTCACAGGAGACTTCAAGGGAGAACTAACATTAAGTTGGAGCTTTGATGGTTGTACCTGAAGAGCAGAGCAAAAATATAGTGTAGATAGGAATTGGGCATGAATATAAGTGAAGTATGAGAAAAACATGAAGGCAGAACAGAGTATTGCAAACTGATTCCAGCCAAACAGTCTAAATGCGTTTGGCTGGAATGGAAGATTGACACTGTAAGAGGAAATGCAGGTGGGACTACAAATTGTTAGAATAATTCCTGTTTTTTAGAAGGGAAAGTTATACTTTGCATGTAAATTTCATGTAAGTACTTTCTGGAATGTTACTTTTTTTTGAGACAACTTAAACTTATTAAGATAATCATTATGGTGGCAATAATAATAATAATTTAGCTTAACATGTATTTAGCATACATTATGTTACAGGCTCTGTTTTAAGTGTTTTACATGGGTGATTATCTCACATAATCCTCACAGGTGCTCCATGGGGATAGATACTATAATTATTAAGTTGATTATGAGTGTTCAGTGAAGGGATACAGGAAAGAGTGGGTTGAATACTTTTCTTCTGAAAATCTCAGAACTGCACTTGCTCTAAGAAATAGTAGCAGATTGCCTGTGCTATGAAAGATACTGAGAAGGCTTCCTGCTCCAAATTATTCCTCTCACTCAAGTGTTAAAGTGCCTGAAATCCTACTATTAGAAATTCATTATTGTTCTTTCCAGATAATGGTTTTAAATGATTGAAATGGTTTTAGATCTTTTAAAATGATTTTTTGAAATGGTAAAGTGTCTTTTAAAATTCATGCTAAACACCTTAGCAAGAATGAATACATCAGTTTACTTCTATGCCTGAGATAAACCCAAATCAGCACCATCAATCACTGGTGTGGGGAAACAAACCCCAAAGGACAATAGAATGGGGTAAATACACAAACAGCAACAACAACAAAACCACACATGTGTGGGGTGGGGAGTAGTGGATTAATATATAAACTTCACCCACGTTGTGAATTTTCCAGAGAGAGATACAATTTCTGGGAATTAAACATCAATTCTCAAATCTTTGTTTTCTTTTATTTACTTTTATTTTAATTTTTGGCTGCATTGGGTCTTTGTTGCTGCGTGTGGGCTTTCTCTAGTTGCGGTGAGCGGGGGCTACTCTTCGTTGTGGTGTGCAGTCTTCTCACTGAGGTGGCTTCTCTTGTTGCGAAGCATGGGCTCTAAGTGTACGGGCTTCAGTAGTTGTGGCAGGCGGGCTCAGTAGTTGTGGCTCATGGGTTCTAGAGTGCAGGCTCAGTAGTTGTGGCGCACAGGCTGAGTTGCTTCGCGGCATGTGGGATCTTCTCGGACCAGGGCTCGAACCCGTGTCCCCTGCATTGGCAGGCGGATTCTTAACCACTGCACCACCAGGGAAGCCCAATTCTCAAATCTTAAACCAATGACATTTGGGTTTTCAGTATTGGGGTACCTGATATTATATAATTAATGTTGCTAGGCTGAGAAATTCAGTTTCTGAATTAACTACATAATACTTGTACATTGTAAAGTTGTTATATAACAAAGTATAATTTAAAAACAAAATTCTTGTTAAGTTCATATGGGTATGAAAACATTGGAAGTGAAATGTAAAATAAAAAACATTGATAAAAAGCTTACCTGCAACATCTCCAAAATAACAAATACTCCTCAATAGATATTTTTGCCATTGTTTGAAGAGATGGAAATCTTTTTTAGAAAAATCTCTATTGACTAGAAATAGGCTATACCACAGTTGTCCTGGTCACGGTTTTAATGGTCTCTTGTGTCATACATACAGAAGGTGTAAGAATATGGTTATATACTGCCTTTCTAGAACTTGCATATTAAATAATTTTATGTATGTAAAATATAATGGAGATCCAGGAACAAATTTTGAAATCTTTTAAAAGACCAAAGTATATCTTAAAGCCCATGCACTTTATTCCCAGGGGAGGCACTAAGTACCTATTTATTTGCTTTAACATAACTCTAAAAGCTTGGATATCTGTTTTTGGGACTCTAAATAACAAGCAGTTAAATAGAAGACTTGAAGGCAATATATAGGTAGAAGTAAGTCCAGGTGATTAAAATAAAATAAACAGGCTATATAAACATAAACTTTGAAACTCTGCATTCACCATAAATATTAACCTGAATCTAATGAGAAAACAATCAGACAAATCCAGATTACAGGATATACAACAAGATAACTGGTCTGGATTCTTTGAAAGTGTCAATGTGCATGAAAGATTGAAAAAGAGCAAAGAGACTTTTCTAGGTTAAAAGACATGACAGCTAATTGCAATGTATAATCCTGGGTTTGATTCTGGATCAGAGAAATAAAATAGCTACAGAAGACTTTTTTATAGACAACTGAAGAACTCTGAATATGGAATGGGTATCAGATAATATCATATCTGATATTAAATTTCTTGGGTGTGATGATCGTATTGTGGTTATGTAGGGGAATATCTGTTCTTAGGACAAGATGTATGCTGAAGTATTTAGAGGGGAAGCATCATCATGTCTGTTATTTAGTTTTAAGCAGTTCATTAAAATGTATGTTTGTGTGTGTGTAAGTATGTCTTATCCTATCCTATCTTATTCTATGTATTTTATTCTACTCTTTCATCCATCCATCCATCCATCCCTCTATCAGATAAATCAAGCATGGCAAAATGTCAACAATTGGTGAATCTAAGTAAAGAGTAAAGTAACATAAAATAAAAATAGCAGACAAAAGGGCAAACAAGAATAAAATGTTCAAATCCCTATGCAGAATATGGCAAATGAAGCAGTATTGATGGAGGAGGGGGATGAAGTAATTTTGATGCCAGCTGCTTAAACAGGGAGTTAATAATTCTGTGAATTTATACGATTTTCCCTGAAAAAAAAGAAGGTTGCTGACCTATGTTAGTGATGTTAAAATACGGAAGAGTAACATGTTGGAGATAAAGAGACTAAGAAAGCTAATGGTTACCACCTGTCAAAAAGAATGAAAAAGATATGAGATAAAAATGATTTTAATCCTACCAGACCCTAATCCACACCATTAACTTTTCAGTTAGTAGATAGTCTAGCAACATGACACAGTGCACCAATGTGCACAAGACAGTAATTTGCTGATTAGGTAACTTTCCCTTCCTATTGAGTAGTATTTACAATTCATGCTCAGTCATTTGTGTTTAGTAAACTGTTTTCAACTTGAGTTGAAGTGTGTAGAAGAGTGATCTCAGTCACTGTAGGTATTATCTCACTTAAGTGAAGTAAGCATCATAAATATCATAAATGACAAAAAATTGTCACAATCAAAATTCAGACCCAGAAAAATTAACACTGCAAAAATTACTTAAATTGCTGAATTGGTGGAGATGAAAAATTAAGCAAAAAACACAGCTAGGCTGTAAAAAGTAACCATGAAAAAATACATCAGGAATCGAAGTGACCTTTGCCAAGGGTTCCATCTAAAAATCACAGCATTAAAAATGCCACACCGGAAAGGTCACTTCTGAGAAGCATGTGCTCAGAGGTAAATAATAAACTGCATGAGAGCAGGGACAGCCTCTTTCTTACTTACTATTATTCACTGCTATACCCAGAGCATAGCAGAAATATGAAACATAAGTAAGACATGTATAACTTTATTTATGTAAAACCAAATAACAAGAAATGAAGTGTATTTGCATAAACTTACTTTCTCCTGTCGCGATTTCATAACTGAGGGCACATGATGAAAATCAATTGAGCAAGCATCCAATTAATTCTCTAAAATAACATTTCTTTGTTGAACATTTAAATTGAGGATTGTGAGAGTACAGATAATATCTTAATTTGAAGATGCCCTTTCCATAGACCTGAATGTCTCCTGATCACATCTGGCCAGATATGATTTTTTCCTTTTGTGATTTCCTAAGATTGTGCCTCACATAGTCTTACCTTACATTACAGGTATTTGTTTATACTATGCATTTATGTCTTTATCCCTGTTGGACTGAAAATTCTTGAATGCAATGACTGTTTTTCATTTATATGTGTGTCTCTGCCAGAATCCAGAGTCAAGGCAAAACTTAAAAAAAAAAAATTCAAACTAGTAATGTCCAGTTTTGAAATCTGAAGACATGGAAGGGATATGAGCAAGGATGCGCTCATTATCAACATAAACTCCTTAACAATCTTCTAATTAGGCTACATATCTAAAATTATTTGAAGAGTAGTGCACTGATGCTTGTTTCTGTTCCCACGACTGATGAAATACTCTCAATGTAGAAATCTTTATATTATGATTTTTTAAATGAGAGGATATTTTGCTTGATTCTAATAAAACATCTTATAATTAAAATTTGATTGGGGAGAAAAACTCCCTAAAAGCCAATCTCAAGAAAAATTAATATCAATACAGGATTCTTACATATAAACTCATGAAATTTCCTAAAACAAGAAAAAACAAAACTAAAAGCTCTGAAAATACTTACTAAAAGTGGTATTATTTGTAAAGTACTTTTTGATGGATGGATTTTTGCAAATGGTTTCTTGTACATCTGAAATAATTATACCATGATATACAAATAATTTAGTTATGTATATTGAAAGAGAAGAATGACTAAAGAATCAAATATTAAATTCTGATATGTCAAAATATTCAAAATCGAGTAAGAGACTTTTTTTCCTATAGTCCCCAGAAACAGTCTTTATACTTATATTAGGTGACAAAATAGAGTTAATTTGATTAAAAACAATTACATAAAATTTATGTTGCTAAAAAGGCATTCCTAGTACTTTGACTATTCTAAACCAATCTTTGTTCAAATGCTATGTTATCTTTTCTTTTAAATTTTTCTTTCTTCTTTTTAAACCAAAAGTGAATTTCTTTCTTGGAGCATCTCAGGAAAAAGGAGGAGATGTTTATTTAACTACTGAGGCACAAAAAAGTTTAGTAGTTTGATGAGCTCTTGCCTTTTTAATGTTTTGGCTTTTGTCCATATAATAACAAGGGTCTGGGCAAAAGAAAAAAATTCAGGCAGAATCTTTTACATGAAGCATTTAAGATACGTGGAAATATCTAATGGAAAAAAGAACCCTCCAAAAAAACTGACTTGAGGTTTTTACTCTTTTATCTTCATAATTTTACATCTTAAACTTATAGCTTTAGTTCTGTATTGCTTTGTGTTTTAGCACCTTGCCTTTTTTTTTTTCACCCTGCCTTTTATTAATATATTATTTAAACATTTTAATTTTGAAATTAACACAGAGTATATAAAACATATATGCATATTTTAATTAGTAATAATAAAGCTAATGTCTTGTGTAACCACTTAGGCTAAGACATTTGAACATTATCACCACTTCGGAGGCATCCTGGAGCTCCCTACCTCAACACTGCCCTGCGGATTGTACTCCCTTCCCTTCTCCACAGAGGTAACTCTCTAAACTGACTTTGTTTCTTTATAGGTTTAATACATATGTGTATATCCCCCAAACAACATTGTTTAGTTTTGCATGTTTCTGAGTTTTACATAAATAGTATTGTACTGTCTTTATTCTCCTGTGATTTGTCTTATTTTGCTCAAAATTATATGTTATTTGGATTCATCCATGGTGTTGTGTGTAGCTGTAGTTTATTCATTTTCCTTGCTGATTAGTATTCCAGCACATGAATATACCACATTTACATACTTTTAATTTTTGGATTTTGTAACAATGATGATCTCTATATACTTATACATGTCTCCTGATACACATGTGCAGGGTTTTCTCTAGGTATGCGTCTAGAAGTAAAATTGCTGGATTGTAGGGTATGTTCATGTTCAATTTACTAGGTGGTGGCAAAAAATTTCCTAAAAGATTGCCTCAGTTTACATTCCTACCAGCATTATAAGAGAGCTCTAATAGCTGTATGTCTTTGCCAACCCTTAGCATTGCCAGGCTTTTAAAGTCATGTCTTGGGACTTCTTCCCTAGCAGTCCAGTGGTTAAGACTCCATGCTTCCAGTGCAGGAGGCACGGGTTCGATCCCTGGTTGGAGAACTAAGATCCCACATGCCACGTGGTGACCAAAAAAAAAATAATAATAAAGTCATGTATTTCTGATGTGTATATAACTATATCGCATTGTTTTATTTTGCATTACTAATAATGTTGAATATCTATCAACGTTTATTGTCATTTTCATTTCCTTTGTTGTGAAGTTCCTGTTCAAGTCTTCCCCCGCCCCCCCCCATTTTTCTACTAAGTTGCCTTTTCCCTTATTGATTTGTAGGAGTTCTTTATATATTTTGGACAAGAGTCTTTTTCCTATGTATTATAAATATATTCTCTTATTTTGTGGCCTGTTTTTTCATTATTTTAATGATGTTTTGATATGAAGAAAAGTTTGTAATTTTAATATAGTCAAATTTATTATTTTTCTCCTCTATGGATTTTGATCCTTGTACTCTACTTAAGAAATCCTTCCTTACCCTGAGGCTAGAAAATACTTTCTTTTATTATCTCCTAAAAGCTTTATATATTTTCTTTCACATTTAATCTTTAGTCACCTTGTAACTGACTTTTATATATGTTATTTGGTAGGGGTTCAATTTAATTTCTTTCTATTTGGTATCCAATTGTTACAATATGAAGTCTCAAAATGACCCCAGAAGTTCTTCATAGTTACCTGGGACCCAAGAACATGTTCTCACCTCATGTGAAAGGGGCTTTACCTAAACCCAATCAGTAGCTCCTTCTCCCAGCAAAAAAGGCTGCAATTTCTCACTTTGGGATCCCAGTCACATATTTGTGAGACTGATTTATATTGTCCCACACTTCTTAGATCCTCTGTTCTTGTATTTTCCCTCAACCTTTTTGTTTTTTCTCTTGATGTTTCAGTTTGGAAATTTTCTCTCACCTATCCTCAAATTCATTGATTCTTTCCTCATCTCTGTTGAATCTGACAAGCCCATAGAATACATTATTCATTTCTGTTACTGTGTTCTTATTTCTCACATTTCTTTTTTTTTTAAATTAATTTGGTTGTATTTCTTTTTTTTTTTTTAATTTATTTATTTATGGCTGTGTTGGGTCTTCGTTTCTGTGCGAGGGCTTTCTCTAGTTGCGGCAAGTGGGGACCACTCTTCATTGTGGTGTGCAGGCCTCTCACCATCGCGGCCTCTCTTGTTGCGGAGCACAGGCTCCAGACGCGCAGGCTCAGCAATTGTGGCTCACGGGCCCAGTTGCTCCGTGGCACGTGGGATCCTCCCAGACCAGGGCTCGAACCCGTGTCCCCCGCACTGGCAGGCAGACTCTCAACCACTGCGCCACCAGGGAAGCCCTCTCACATTTCTATTTGAGTCTTTTGTATGGGTTCCACCTGTCTGCTGAAATTCTGTATCTGTCCATGTTTGTAGACTCTTTCCCATGTTGTCCACATTTTCCACTATAACCTTTACCATATTAGTCATAGTTATTTAAAATTACCTATCTGATAGTTCCAACATCTGGGTCATCTCTGTGTCTCAATCTGTTAATTGCTTTGTCCCTTGACAGAGTTTTTTCCTTGCTTCTTTGTGTCTTGTAAGTTTTGATTGAATGTTGGACTTCTTGTTTAGAATAGTGGATACTGAGGTAAATAGTGTTTGTGCCTGGAAATGGGCATGTCTTTTCTGTTAGGCAATTGGTGTGTGTATGTATGTGTGTGTGTGTGTGTATCTGTGTCTCTGTGTGTGTGTGTCTGTGTGTAGTTAATCAACTTAGGAATTGAGCTAGGTTTGGGTTTTATTGTTGCTATGGTTACCTTCAGTACCCCAATGGTTTCAAATTCCTCTAGTGTTATTTTGTGCTTCTGCAGGAGTCATGGAGGTTTTTTTTCCTTCAATTTTCCTGCTCTACTTTCAGCTTTTGGCCTTCCTGTGTGTCTACACAATACCACTAGATTCTCTCTATGCCCTTGCCTTTCTCCAGCTGATTTCTATTGCTTGTGTTTTGGTACTTGCTGGCCTTGTGGTCGGGGAGTAGGGGGAGTTTTCTGTTGTCCTGGTCGAGGCTCAGTCTTAGGCATGTCCTCTATGCCTTCTTAGTCATCCTGCTCCTCCTTCCCATGGCAGTCAACTTTGCCTTGTATCTTTGGCAGGTTTTGCGCAAGACAATTTTGTGTCCCTCCTCCTATAACAGGATACCTCTAATAATCTGGGCCCATGCCTCTTTCTTCCCCCTTCTCCAGAAGTAGAAGCTTACTTCTTTTACCTTTCCCCTACCCAGAGTAAGTCTTCATTTGTGCCCTGGGGGCAATCAACGAAGTTTGCTGCCTCTGTCCCGGTACTTTATGACCTTTATTCTGTAGGAGAGAAGGTTCTGCATGGGGCTTCATACCATTCCTACAGTGGTGGCTGCTCCCCTTTTCCAAGCCTGCACCACTGAGAGAGGATTTCTCTGGTTTCCTGTTCTGCCCCCTCTTTTTCTCATGAACACACAGTGTAGGTTCATAAAGAAGAATCTGTGAGTGGTGTGAACAAGAAGAGTGTCTAGGCTCCTGGGGGTTTTATGTTCTCACAATAGTTCACATCTATCCTTTAGCAATTTGCTAAAAATTTATGAATAATTCCTAATATCAGCTTGTATGGAACCTGGCATTTTTTTCTCCCATATTCAGACACAGGTGAGCCAATTGTCATGTCATGTCTCTCCTTGGAAGTTCCTGTCTTTCCTTGGATGTCAGGCTACTTGGTTGTGCTGGAACCTCAGCTCTATAATGGGTTTAAGAAAACCTATACTTTTGTTGTTTATCTGCTTTTTCTTATTCTTAGTGTGTGATTGCTATATTCCAATTTTCTACATTTTAGGCAGACATGGAATATATACACACACACAGTAAATACACGTTTATTTATATATATGCATTATATATGAATACTGTATATATGAAAATACACATATATTTTTACATTTATTATATACATTTGTATACACCATCTTATAGTATAGTATTTGTATGTGTCCTTTTGTCCTATCTCTTCTATGATTATTTTTATCTCCTTTCCTGTGTTAATTTGGTATGATTTGATTTTTTTCTTTTGCATGTCACTTTCTTTCTCTAAGAGTCTGGAATTTGTATACTCTATTTCTGACTCTTTAGTTGTGACCTTAGTAATTACCATAGACATGCTTCATTTATCAACATCTAAAGTTAACCTATATCTTTACTCAATTCCTTAATAATACAAGAATCCTAGCACACTTTAACACCATTTATGTTCTCCAACTTATGTATTATTTTTGATAGGTATTTAAATTGTTTTCTCTTTGAACAACATACTACTTTTAAATTACATTTATTGTTTTATACAATGTTCAAATTTACCCTCTCAGACTGTCCATCTGAGATTACTTTTGGTTTGCTAAAGTACATTCTTTAGAATTTCCTTTAGTAAGAGACTGCTGTTGACAAAACCTCTTAAAGAGTTACATCCTACACAGACATACAGAGAGGTGAAAAAAGCTTGCATGTCTTCTCCCCTCATCTGCTTAATACTGAAACTTAAGTTATGTAAGCTTTTTTTTTTTTAACCCCTCTCTCTGTTTCTCTGGCAGTGTAAGTCTGTATAAGACGTAGCTCTTTGGGAGGCCCAACTTTAGGGTAGGAGGATCTTCTACAAGACTACTCATCTTAAGTAGGCCATGGATTTTGTCTTCTGTTCCCATTTTTCTGTGAGGCCATGAAAAGCAAAGCTCAATTTCACTCTGTGGGTTAAATGTTCTCAAGAGAAAAGCTAGCAGCAGCACTCTCCTTATCATTCTAGGTTCTTATTTATATTTACTTCCTGGTCTTAAGAATTTCTTATAGCTCATTGCTATATTTAAGATTTTTAAAGTACTTAATCCTGAATTTATGGTTGTTTTTGATGGATGGTCAGTACAGATAGCCTGTCACACTGCTGAAATGAAGTCTATTCATACATTCCCAAAAGACTGTTAAGCCTGCCAATCAAATTGGCATCAGCATAAATGAAATGAGTACAGTATACCTGAAATAGTATGGTATATTCAAATAAATTTTTGTTATATACTTGATTCAAGTAGGTGATAATCTGGATACATTTTGTATTTTTATTTTCAACTTTTAAATTAAATTTTAAATTAAAATTGTCTAAGTATAAAATTCAACATTTCTTACAAAAGGTGTTCTTCCATACTTACAGTGTAATCTTGCATTGAGATGATTAAGGGACTGTAGGATCTTTTGTTCTTCAGCTGATAGTGCACAGATGTTAAATTGCTGGGTTTTATTTAAAGTCAGATTTGATTTCTGTAGCTGCTTGCTATTCATGACAGTTAGAATTTCATCCTCAGGAACTGAAGCTTTCACTAGGTTTTCAGCCATCAAAAATTCAGAAGTACTGCCTGAAACTATAGAAACTTTACATTAACTATTCTTTGATCCCTTTTTGTCTTTGGGATTAGCCCTTATACATACTTAACTGACATATGTCCGTATGTATTCATTTCACAAACAGAAACCTAGTAAATCTTTTGTTACTTTGCATTTTATTTACCAGGATCTTCTATAGCTAGCGTTTTCCCATCTCTAATTTAAAAAAAATACTCAAAATGATGGCAGTGAGGTAATTTCTAGAGTGTTACCTGAACTAAGGAAAAAAATACATTATGTATATGTAGATTATTTCTGTTTTGCTTTTGTTATTCATTGGTAGTTCAAGGAGAAGGTGAAGTAGATTGTCTTTATAATAGCAATTATGATGAGTTATAAATAAGAGTAAGAGAAAAGGAACTTATGGAAATTTTAGAAAATTAGATGATCAGCTGAACAGAACTGAAAGCCTAGAAACTGACCAAATTCAATAAAAGAACATATGATTGAAGAAGTATCAAAGACGTGAGAGAAGGGAAAGATGACTCAATAAATTAGTTTGTTGTTTATAAAATAATCAATTTGGACTATCACTTCACATCATCTATTTAAACAAATTCCAAAGACATTAAAGAATTAAATTTAATGAATCAAACCATTAAAATAATCTAGAGGAAAAGAAACATTTCTAATTTTCTGCATTGGGAAATTTCTTTGAGTAATGGACAAATCACTAAGAAAAGACTAAAAACATGTTTATTTAAGGTCAGTCTTACCTAATAGATTTTAAATTCTGAAGGCCAAGACTTTTGTATGTTTTGTTAATTATTGTATATCCAAAATATTTAGTTGCAGGCAGGAAATTGGCTCTCAATAATTATTTATTGAATGAAAAAATGTAAAGTAAGACTTCTATATGTAAAAATAAAACATAAGTGGAATAAAATGCACATAGTAAGGTGGTAAAAACATTTGTAACTAACATAAGGATCAGAATCCTTGATATTTAGAGTTCGCAGAAATGATTAAGAAAATACTAAAACTCCAATATTTACAGGGAAAAAGAATATGAAGAAATAATTCACCAAAATAAATATACATAAACAATTAAGCCTATTATTAATAAAAGATGTACAAATAAAAACTAATTATATACCATTTCTTTGTCTGTCTTATAAGTAAATAATAGAAGTGATTCTACCTCAAGTTGGCATACACCCCAGAAGAATTTTGAATGATAATACTTTTCAGGAAAATGCTATAGGAATATGTATAAAAACCTCTAACAATGTTTATTTCCTTTGATCCAGTACCCATTTAATGCAGAGTTTCATTCAACAAATATTAATTGGGTGCCAATTAATGCCAAGTACTGTAATTTTAATTCTGGGAATCTAAATATGGAAATAATTGAAAAGTCTGAAAAAACGATGTAGATAGATGTTCAGTACATTACTATTTAGAATAAATTAAAAAACTGCCAACAATCTAAATGTGCAGGGTGAGGAGAACTCAGGTCCCCAAATGGTAGTTTAACAGTCATGTAACATTTAAGTACTTGGGAAAATATGTATAAGAACAACAAAAAAGAAATCATTGGGAACAAAGCTAAGAGGAAAATGTTTAAACTAAAACATACCTTCTTCAATATTAGAAGTAGCCCTTGTGGTTTGTTTTGGCTCACTTGAACTTAGCTGGACACTTTGTCCAAAATTCTATAAAAATAGAATATTGAATCAGAATATAATTCCATATTTAAAATTAATGATATACTGACTTAACAGACTTTTACTTGCTGTTTATATTTTCAGCTGTCACTGTTCATATAATATATATTTTCTTTTTTTTTGGAGCAGAAATCAAGAATTACTGGAATAAGACCTTTCTATGATGCCTAAAGATTAGAAAAATGTTTTATGTAGATTTTGCTAAATTTTCAGATTGCAATATTGTCTTGGACATTTGAAAGAAGGAAGTAAGTTGGGTGGCAATCAGAAGTGCTAACTAAAGGAAAGGTAAAAAATTACCTTAAGGCTGGTTTATCCTTGTAAGGGTAAGTCACAATTATCGATAGTAGCCAAAAGCCTCTGATTATGTCTAATGCCAAGGACAGGTAAGTGTCTTAGATGACAGAACTTAAAACAGAAATAGCTGCCTCGATGTTGCACAGTACTGGGAAATGAAAAATATCAGAGCACTGGCAATTAGCACTCCCATTCAACACTCTGATACCAACTCTCCTTCCTTGGATATGGTCTACTTTGATTCTTTACCCCCATTCTGTTCCACTCTTAAGAAATGACTGTTTCTCTTAGATAAAATTGCCTGGCTATGACTATACCTAGCTTTTGTTCAGTCTAATTTGAAGAGTAACCGATGCAGGTTTCAACAGCTCTGCTTCGATAGCTCTCACAGCCTTGCCTAAACTCCATTATAGACTTGAGACAACCTGGACTGAGACCCTGGCACAAAGTGGCAATTGTGCTTTACCCGTCTTTCACTGACCTCTTTTAGATTCTCTCCACATAGAAGTAGTGTCTGGGAAAAAATCCATTGTGATAAAATATATTTCCTAATACAAGGTGACAGGGCCGGTGCTATAGTAACTGAATGCTTGTTTAAGCTCTTGAGTAAAAACAAAATCAAACCCAACCCAAAACCAAATATCAAAACAAAACAACAAGGATGAAAAAAAATAAACTTCAAAACTTTGTTTTGATTCAGGAACACTGACCTATTTTAAAGCTAACAAGACTTTGGTAGATGTATAAGTGGTGTGTGAGTGGAAGATGTGTATTATGTGAAAGTGGAAGTGAAGCTTCTGGAAAGAATAGAAATGGACTCTAAAGACAGCAAGATAGTATGCAAAGGAGCAAGACACAGAAGAACAGAATAAGACACAGAAAAATAAAGATGAATTTAGAAAGGGCACTAATAATGGCATTTAAAATTTAATTTGTTCAATTTTTGTTATAACAACTACACATTACTTTTAAATTTAATATACATTAATAAAAATAAAGAAAAAATAAAGATAAAATTTGTTCACTTTATAGATTTTGAGATGTTTGATGTGGACAACATGGAAATTAAAAAGGAAGGACTTAGGCATTATTCTATTTGTAATCAGTAAGTTATGTTTGTAATTAAGTTTGTTATTAAACAGTAAAAATATATTGGTAATGAGACAACTATAATTACATAAATAAAAAACTAAATGACTTGTTTTGCTGATAAAATGAAATCATTGTTGATAATTCTTCATATTAATAATCATCCATATAAAAATCAATAGTTTCTACAGTATACAAATAATAGGACCCTCAACCTTTGACGTGGAGTATAAATTCTTCATAAAACACTCTATTTCCAGTTCTATTAAAAATCAGAAGTGGTATTTAAGGTAGAAACTTTAAGTGAAATGCTATTCACTCATCCATCTAGATTTTTTAATATTTGTAAATTTTATTTATTTATTTATTTATTTATTTATTTATTTATGGCTGCATTGGGTCTTCATTGTTGCCTGCAGGCTTTCTCTAGTTGCGTTGAGCTGGGGTTTCTCTTCATTGCGGTGAGTGGGCTTCTTATTGCAGTGGCTTCTCTTGTTGCACAGCATGGGATCTAGGTGTGCGGGCTTCAGTAGTTGCAGCACGCAGCCTCAGTAGTTGTGGCTCACAGGCTCTAGAGCGCAGGCTCAGTAGTTGTGGCGCACAGGCTGAGTTGCTCTGCGGCATGTGAGATCTTCCCAGACCAGGGCTTGAACCCGTGTCCCCTGCATTGGCAGGTGGATTCCTAACCACTGTGCCACCAGGAAAGTCCCCAAGATTTTTTAATATTTTAAATTCAACCCTTGGATCATGCTAGACCTCTAGAAAATGTCATATTTAGGTCACATTTACTTAGCTCTCACAGAATTACATCCACTAATTTTTAAATCAACATTATTATGATTTTGACCTTTATTGAAGATCTCTATTTCAAACAGCACATGAAACTCCTTATTTATTTGTTGTTGACTGTTAATAGGGATATATCTATTATGAACTTCAAGGTCCCCTATAGAGGATTCTCAATGGAAAATGCCTTATAATACAGTATACCTCATACGAAATCATTATTGATATCCCCTGACAACTATGCAACACCTTATTTTCCTTCTTGCCATGTCTTCCAGGAAGCTTAGATACCAACAGGATATTTAAACACACGGAACTATATTAGTCTTCATGATAAGCATACTTGCTTCCTGTTTCCATGGCTCTAATTTACTTTTCTTTTTTTTCATTTTTTAATGTATATTTAAATAACTTTGTTGCTAATAACCTCAGTTTTCCCAGAGTTGAGTATAAATAATAACAAGTAAAATAATGTGATTTCTTAAAGTTAGTTTAAAATGTTCATTAGTAACTGATCATTTAGGCTAACTAGAATATAGTGTATTAGTACTTAGTGCAGTAAGCCCCTAGAATAGAGTCTGGGCTGCTTCACAATGGCTTTGGCTATATCATTTATGTTGTGGTGCACAGTTTACAGGAAAAGCACAATCCTGTAAGAATATTCTGTTTTCCAAGCAATTTTTCTCTATTGAATAAAGATTTTTACTAACACTCTACTTACATTCATCTGCTCACTGTACTTCTGTCCTACAGATCCAGGGTTTTGTCTTTTTTGCTCTAAAAGACTTCTGTGCTTATTTTCAACAATCTGTTTTCTTCTTGTAACAGTAGAATCTTAAACAAATGCCAGGACAATGTCAAAATTTACACATGTTTAGTAGACAGTATATACCCACTGTAAACTTCCAAGTTACCTTCAAACATCACAGAAAACCCTGTTTCTTTCATTCAGTTGGCAAACTTCTATTGAGCTTCTCTTTTATGTACTGTGCATGGCACAGTTACAATAAAGAATTGAACAAAATCTCTGTTTTTGAGGGGTTTATAGTTTAGAGCAGTGACCTCTAAAGGTGGTGGTAGAGCACCAGAATAAATCACTGCTGCACAGGAAGAACATATTAAAATTCCAGTTTAAATTTATTATCTAAAAATTAGAAATTTAAACTTTACTATGGTAATATATGATTGACACTGGCATCTTTGTCAGTTTGCAAGGTAGATGGTCATATACTGCATACAGTAAACAAAGTTATCTTGGAGGAACAGTAGAGGTTCTAACTCTATTCATGGGAATAGAGTTTTTACTGAGAGTTTTGCTGGAGAGTTCTGGATATGCTAATGGAGGGCAAGATGCCCTCCACAATTGTCAACTCTGGTTACACTGAGTGTGAGAATAAAAGTGACCTAGCAAATAGGAGAGTTGAAAAAAAAATGAATAGATGCTCACTGAACTATAATCCAGTATTAGCAAAGGGTTCACTTGAAATGTTTAATATTTAAATAGTTTTGAAAAAAAAAAGCTTGAATGACTGAACATACAAAGATGTTCAGTACTGTAATAGTGAACAGATGTAATCCTGTTAATATTAGATTTTCCAAGTATAATTACAGAATTAAGAAGTATAGACATATACAACAAAACAGAGTGGTACTGGCACAAAAACAAACACATAGAACAATGGAACAGAATAGAGAGCCCAGAAATAAATCCATGCACTTATGGTCTATTAACCTACTTCAAAAGAGGCAAGAATGTACGATGGAGAAAAGACAGTCTCTTCCATAAGTGGTGCTGGGAAAACTGGACTGCTACATGTAAAAGAATGAAATTAGAACATTCTCTAACACCGTATACAAAAATAAAATCAAAATGGATTAAAGACCTAAATGTAAGACTGAAAATCAAAATGGATTAAAGACCTAAATGTAAGATTGAAAACCAAAATGGATTAAAGACCTAAATGTAGGACTGGAAACTCCTAGAAGAAAACATTGGCATAACACTCTTTGACAGAAATCATTGCAGTATTTTTTTGGCTTTGTCTCCTAAAGCAAAGGAAATAAGAGCAAAAATAAACAAATGGAATCCAATTAAACTTAAAAGCTTTTGCACAGCAAAGGAAACCATCAACAAAATGAAAAGACAACCTCATGAATGGGAGAAAATACTTGTAAATCATATGACCAATAAGGGGTTAATATCTAAAATATATAAATAGCTCATACAACTCAACAGCAAAAACAAAAAACCCAACCAAAAAAAAAAAAAAAAAAAAACCCAAGCCGAAGACCTGCACAGATATTTTTCCAAAGAAGACATATGGATGGCCAACAGGAATATGAAAAGATGCTCAACATCACTTTAGAATTAGTAGAGAAATGCACATCAAATCCACAATGAAGTATCACCTCACACCTGTCAGAATGACTATCACTGAAAAGTCTACAAATAACAAATGTTGGAGAGGATGTGGAGAAAAGGGAACCCTCATACACTGTTGGTGGGAATGTAAATTGGTGCAGTCACTATGGAAAACAGCATGAAGGTTCCTCAAACAACTAAAAATAAAACTACTTTCACTCCTCGATATATATCTGGTGAAAGTGAAGACACTAATTTGAAAAGCTACTTGCTCCCCAATGTTCATAGCAGCATTATTTACAATAGCCAGGATATGGAAGCAATGCATAATGGAATATTACTCAGCCACAAAAAGAACGAGATTCTGTCATTTGCAATAACATGGATGGACCTAGAGAGTATTATACTTAGTGAAATAAGCCAGACAGAGAAAGTCAAATACTCTATGTCATCATTTATATGCAGAATCTAAAAAATAAAACAAATGAATCTATATAACAAAACAGACTCACAGATGTAGAGAACAAACTAGTGGTTACCAGTGGGAAGAGGGAATGGGGGAGAGGCAAGACAGGGGTATGGAATTAAGAGATACAAACTACTATGTATAAAATAGATAAGCAACAAGGATATATTGTACAGCACAGGAAAATACAGCCATCATTTTCAATAACTTTAAATAAAGTATAATCTATAAATATATTGAATCACTATGATGTACACCTGAAACTAATATATTATAAATCAACTATACTTCAATAAAAGCAAAACAATGAACAAAAAATAAGTATAGACATATACAATTTCAATATTTCTATCTCTTTAAAAACATGGCAAAAAATGTTAAAATTCATTACATTTTCCAGTGTTCCTCATACAAAGACCCCTAAGAACTACTACCTACTTTGATTAAATGTTAGAAAAATATTGGTTTCTTAGATTTTATATATATATATATTTTTTTCTTTTATCAGAGAAGGAGATCATAATTTTCATATGTTACCCTTTTATGCTTGAGCTATTGGGAAACTATATTTCCTAATATTTTTCCTGATCAGCTCAGACTCCGATATATGTTTACTTAATAATTATATTTACTACATAGTTTTAGTAGAAAAACTATAGGACTTGGAGCCATAGATATTTGAATGAAAGTACCATTTTTGCTATTTCCTAGCTCTTGACCTTGGGCAATTCTATTTCCTTCTTTGCAAAATGGGGTTTTAAAAAATACTTATTTGTCAGGGTTGCTGTGAGGTTTAAATGAGACAATAATTGTAAAGGACTTAGCACTATAACTGGCACAGAGTAGGAATTCAAAAAAGGCAACCATCATAATTTATTTACCATAATTTCCTTTAAAATATCAAATCTACATGATGCTTTCATTTTCTGGAAGGAGTGTGAAAACTGAAGTTACATTGTGAAGTGGCTGGATAAAAAGAAAATAAAACCTTTAGTGAAAGAAATAATAGTTAAAAATCTAGGTTTAGATTAAGGTCTTTGCATTTAGCTTCCCATCTGCTAATATGGCTTGTGTCCATTCAATTCAAGAAAAGACTGGGTGCCTACTAAGTGCCAGGCACTCTTAAAACCTGGGGATAAGGTGAAGAATTACAAAAATAGTCCCTTGTCCTTAAAATCTCATGGTCTAATTGAAGAAGGGTTTAAATAGTTTAAATTTAAACTAACTCCCTCATTATATCCTCTTTATATTTATTCATACCTTTGGGAGAAGAAAAGAGTTGCTTTTCTGATATTTCCCAAGTCTTATCTATTTCTGAATAGGCAATTAATTTCTACTCGTAGGAAGATTTATGGGCCTATAGTCCATTCCCTTAGAGGAAAGTAGCTTCATGAGGAGTCAACCAGCTACTAAGGGCAAAGGCATAGTATAGAGAATTAATTTTCAAAAATGTTTAAAGGAATGCTATCATTTCTTCTCCATATGAAACCTTACATACATAACAGATAAAAGTAGGGTTGCCACTCTTTTGGAAAGGGAATGAGAGGGGTAGGCACACCTATTATTAGCTTATAACAATTAAATTTAACAAACATTTTAAAGAAGAATAAAGAAAAGTATTATAATCACATTTATTCACCTATTTAGAATAATTTAAACAACATTTTTCACTGTGCTTACTTTGACAGAAATTTTGACTGTAATATTGGGGTAATAACAGAATGATATGGGACAAGAATAAAACCGCATTCTTTGTCTTCCCCCTTTTAAACTAACAAGAAAAGTCATGGAAAAAATGGAGGTTGGCAAAAGTTTCTAGTTTTAGTTGAGCAAAGGTTGGGTCATTCGCTTAAAAGCAATAGCTACTAGATAGACAAGGGTACAATATTAAGGGTGATAAGTTATCTCTATAAAGCTGTTATTATTTAATATTAATATCTTATAAGGTGCACATTGCCATATCTCAATAAGAGAAAGTTCACATGAATTTAAAAACTTGTACTTTTTACCTATAAAAATATACAAATTTATTCTTACCAGTGGCCTTTTCATTTTGACCCAGAATATTATGCTGTATTTTCCACAGGGGAATAAATTCTTCTTTAGTAGTTTTAAGAGTCACAGAGGAATGACTTTCTTCATATGTTGGACATCTTTGGGTGCAATATAATGTCCCGCCTTGCTGGGCAACCATTTGATTGCCATTTGAATGATTTATTTTTGCTAAAGTTTGGCACTCAGAAGAACAATATGGTAGAGATGGCATCACAATGATTAAGTCAGGACAAACATGTGAGAGTGGAAGACTACTTTCTTGATTCCACTGATTTAACTTGTGTTCTGTTGGAAGCACATGTTTTGAATTAACATAGTCACATATACTGATGTTTTGAGAATTTTCAGGCATTACAGATTGATACTGAGATACTTGTATATTTTTACAACTTCTAATATTTAACTGAGACTTAGGAGGAGGATGAGGTACAATTAATTTACCCTGAGCTTGTAAAAATGTGTTGGCTTTGCTCGCAGAATGTGGTCGAATAACAGCGCCTTTTCTGTTCGTATATATAAAGCCTGATTGGACTTTAGCAGATCTTGTTCTTCTAATTACTTTTGCTCCACCCTTTTGTGGATTAGTTTTCTGAGTTTTAGAACCACCACTATTTACAGGGGGTTTACTTTCCTCTTCTTTTGAGTCTGGCCAGGCTTGTTTAGCAATGTTATAACCTGAAGGTATAAAACAGTTCAAAGGCATGTGGTCTATTCCAGATCCTCCTAAAGCAGTGACATTTTCAGAGATAAAATCATCCTTGGGCTTTTTCTTATCAGCAGAATTCACAGAAGAAGCAGGAATAATACTAGTTATGTTGCTGGCAGAAACACTTTTAGTTTGAATGTGGAATGGTTGAGACCACTGTTGAGTTATTCCTATTCTATTTTTCAGTGAGTGATTATCTTCAACATTTTTTTCTGTATCTTCAGTTTCATCAAACCATCTCAGTTTTTTAATAGTCTTTGGAATTTCTGCACTTTTCCCTTTTTCTTTTGTTAATTCAATACTATCTCTGATATCTGCTGCTTTTTGATTTCCTAACTTAAAGCCTTGGTTTGTAACTAGTGCCTTAAAATAATCATGTTTGTATTTAGATTCTTTCTTTAAAATACTTTTAAGAAACCTCACACCATTTCTCTCATGAATATTGCATTTCATTTTCTTGTGCTGACCAACTAAGTCACAATTAGAAATTATACTATACAATGATGTTGATGCTTCAGCTATTTTCTGTTTTTTATCTTTTGAGTCAGAGTTGTAAGGTATAAAGCCAGCTTGAAAATTATCTGAAAATAAAGACAACTCTTCCTCATTACAGTTAAAATATCTTATCTTTTCATCTTTAATGTCTTTCATTTCCCCTAACTTATCAGAACACTGCACTGGCTCAATTTCTTTTATATGTATACTGTTTTTTGGTAAAGGCCTAGCTGATTGTGTATTCGATGGCAAAACTAAAGGTGTTGCCACAGGTACAAATGAAGTGGGAACTGAAGTAGTTCTATTTTCTTGAGTCAATTCAGAATATTTCTCTTGGTCTGAAATTGTTGCCATTTCTTGGGTTGGAGAATCTGGAGTGGCCTGGGCTTTGCTGAATTTAAATGTTGGGCTCTCAGTAACTAATGGTCTCTCCCTTTTGAATGCTCCAGAAGTGGTGTCAGTTGTCCTCATAGCACTAGTTTCAGAGGTCTTTTTGCTTTTTTTATCTTTTACAAATATGGGTGGACTATATACAAAGGCTACTGAATTGTTAGCAGTATTTGTGGCTCTTTCCACAGTTCTACTCAGAGCAGATGAATTTTGTTCTTCACTATTAAGACATTTATGTGAAGGTAGAACATTAGGTTTACTTAAAGTATCTGAGAAAGGTGTGACAGCCTGAGTGTTTGGATCATCTAAATTTATAAGCCAATTATTTATATGTTGAGTTTTAGAGAATGACAGCTTATCTTCATCAAAGCAGCTTAGATTAGTTGATTGCAGATTTGTGGATTTGAGGGAAATAGAATTCTGCTGCTGGATTGATGTGGAAGGCTCCTTATTAAGTGTTAAATATATTTCTTCACATTCTCCAGCCTCAAGACTGTCTATACTTGAGAGGGTTTCAGAATTTTTTATCTGATTAACTTCATCACAAAATTTCTGAAAGAGAAAAAAGAACATTGTCTTATAGCTTAGAAAATTTTAAGTGCCAAAATTAATGATTCAACACACCATTGTTACTGAGCCCAATTCTATTTGGCATATAAAATAGAGTAGTACGACTACAAACAGTATAGGTATATAAATAATCTATATCCCTGGAGCAGTCCTCAGAGTGAAAAAGAGGGAGCCAACAAAGACTTACAATAAAGTGTGTTTGCCTTAATTTCTTCACCTTAAAGTACTAATAATTACTCAATTATCCTAGCCATAGTTATAGCTTAAAAAATAATTTTGCTATTGCTATTCCATTCAGAGAATAGAGTTTCTTGAAGATTTCATAATGGCATGTGAAATTCTGAAAAATAGTTATTTACAAATGGTATTTTTTTCCTGAAACCTTCACTGGACTTGAACGAGGCTCCTAAAAGCCCTATGACTCTAATATGAGCTTCCTATTGGTAAGGCTACATCTTTTTATAAAAGTTAATCTCATGGTCTGTATAATAGAGTTCTCAACTCTGGCTGCATATTAGAACCACATAAGAAGCTTTGTAAAAACATGCCAGGTCCTGCTGATTGAATACTTGGATGCGGTCCAGGTACTGGTGGTATTATTATTATTTTTAAATTCCCCAGGTAACTCTAATGTGGATTTAGGATTGATTTTAATGACTCGCTTTTGGAGATTTAGCACAGTAATAATTTCTATGAATTCCTTACATGTTCTCATCACTACTTCAATGAAATTTCATGGAAATTATCAGTTTTTAATAAAATTTCATGATCACTTCAAAGTATAGTCAATGTTTAAAACTATTTCTAATTTCTTACATATATAACATATGTTTAGAATGCATTAATCTCTATCACATATGTAGAAATAAATTCAAGAAGACTTTAAATTGTTAATCTAGTCAAGAAGTTAAATGGACTCAAAGAAAATTAGTTCCCTTAAAATTTTACACAAATTTTAGAAAATTTAAACATTTTGGTATTAAACAAAAATTTATTATTTTTCTAGCCCCCCAAATAAACTGAGAAACCAATGAAATCAGTTACAGATAAAATATTTTAGTTTGTATAGTTCATGCTTATTGATATACTATTGTGAAATGTTTTGAAAATGATTCATAAGAGTTTGCTATTACTAGCATTTACTCCCTGCCTGTCACATCCTTCAGTGCTGTGATATCTTTTTAAAGAGATGGTCACTCAACCTAACTAGAAAAAATCAAAGCACAGCTCCTTCAGTGCCTGTTTTTGGAATTGAGTTATATTATTTGATAATGAGGCTCCTAAAAGCTCTATGACTCTAATATGAATTTCTTTGAGATTGTATCTAATGAGATATAGAAATCTGGGTTAGAAGGTCCTTCTAGCTTTAAGTGTGATGTTCACGGCTTTAAGATTTCTCTTCGCATAGGTCTGTGATGGCTTCATTTCCCAAAGCACCTCAGAAGAAGTTCAGCAACTTCTGATTTCACTAAATTATACAATTATTTCCCTCAGAATTTTTCTTACACTAAAAAATGAAACATTATGATCAGCTTCAAGTTTTGCTTGTAAGTTACTGATATAAACTGTACTAGACTTAACATGCCTTGTGTTTTAGTTTTTAAATCAACTTTATTGAGATATACTTATCTACAATAAAATGCACTCATTTAAAATGTATAGTTCAATAGGTTTTGACAAATTATTTACCCATAACCATCATACTGAAATATTTTAGAACCTTTCCATCTGTTGAAATTTCCCTCTTGCTTCTTTGTAGTCAATACTTACCCATTAACAACCACTAATCTGTTTTCTGTCACTATAGATCTGAGTTTTCATCTGTTATCATTTTCATTCTGCCTGAAAAACTTCTGGGAGAATTTCTTATAGTGCAGATACTGGTGTAATATAGTTGTGTTCAGCTGATATTTGTTTGAAAATGCTTATTTTGCCTTCATTTTAGAAGGACACTTAGAAGGACATTTTAGTTAGATATAGATTATAAGTTGGTTGTATTTTTTCTTTCTCAGAACTTTAAAAATATTGTTTCACTGTCTTCTGGCTTGAAATTAGTATGGTCCATCTTATCTTTGTTCACCTGCACGTAATACATCTTTTTCCCCCTCTAGCTTAATCTAATTTTCATGTGCTTTTGTGAGGGGGGTGTGTGCACATGCACATGGGTGCACACTTATCCTTCTTGGAGTTTGTTGAGCTTCTTTGATTTGTGGATTTATAGTTTCATCAAGTTTGAAACATTTTCAGCCACTGTTTTCTTTAAACATTCCCTCTCCCCTTTGTGAGATTTAAATTAAATGTATGTTAGATTTAGATATTGTCCCTCAGGTCACTAACATTTTGTTATATATTTTTCCGTCTTTTTTCTCCCAGTGCTTCAGTTTGGATGATTTCGGTCCACTGATCTTTTTGTCTGTAATGCCTGCTCTGTTAAGTCCATCCAGTGTAATTTTAATCTCAGATAATATGTTTTCAGATCTAGAAGTTCTATTTGGTTCTTCCAAAAATTTCATTTTCATTATGTTCATTTTTCTTTAATTCCTTGAAAATATTTAAAAAGTTATTTTAAATTCTTGCCTGATAATTCTGTTATCTCTGTCATTTATGTGTCTGTTATATTGGCTAATTTTTCTCCTGGTTATGGGCCATATAGGTTTCTGCTTTTTCACATGTCTAGTAAGTTCTGATTGAGTGTTGGACGTTGTGAACATTATGCTGTATGTCTAGATTTCAATCTTCTTTAAGAAAGGGTTGGGGTTTTTTTTTGACAGGTAGTTGGAATACCTGTGGAATTTTTTTAGGCTTGTCCAGAGGACATGTCCAGGTAAAAAGCTTATGTGATCATAGGGCTTACCTCATTTGTTTCCCTTTTTTTCCATGATCATATCTTATACTACCTGTTCTATACTGTCTAAAAATAATTGTTTCATATTATTTATTCAGAATTATAGTTGTTTATGGCAGGAAGGCACTTCATCATAGCCAGAAGAAGTCTCCTGCTTCACTTTTCTAGTCTTGCCACAATTGCTCAGTTATTGGATAAATTAGGCCAAGGTTATGAATTTAATCTTGATATCAGCCTACTAAGAATCTCATACCTGTGTGTAATTACTTATAAAAAATAAAGTGCATGAACATTTCAGGAAATTTAGTATGAACTCCATACTCATTTGTGGGAAAAACCAAAATAAATACCATATTAGAGTCAGAATAGAGACACCATTTCTAGCTAATTGTGCCATATTTTCATTAAGAACCTAATGTCCATATGTATTATAATTTTCAAGTTGCTTTTTATAATCCAGTCTTTAATAATGTTACTTATATTACATTATACTTTCAAATAGCTTTCATGTTTTTCAGAAAATAGCATCCATGAAGCATATTTTTCTAAATATGAGAGATGGAAAAATAAGAATAAAAGCAGAGAGAAAAATGGAGTAAAAGGTTAAAAAAAATACTAAAAACTTATTTCACTAGTATCTGTGATGAATTTGTGCTGATTCATCCAAACATACCCTTGGCTAGTGGTATACATTTCTTTAGTGGAGAACACTGCAAAAATGGGACAGAATTATTGCTAGATATTAAAATATTAATAATGTATTTAGAGTTTCATACTTGCAAACTGCTTAGATGCTGATCTTCTAGGAGTTTCCGAGTTTCCTCCAGTTTAAGCTGGAATGCATCTTTGTTAGTAGTCAAGTTTGCCTTGCTGTTTTCCTTCATTTCTTTATCACAATTGATTTTGGATAGGAGATGTTTCTGTTGCTTGTGATCATTTTTTGACAATGATGAAGGCAAGGAATTATCTATAACTCTGTGAACCATACATAAAAAATGTTTAGTACATTTAAATAAAGTTAGCATACATATGACATATTCATATGTATGTGTGTGTGTGTGTGTCCAGATAATCACATATAAGGATATTGGAGAAATATATAGACATATTAGAATGGGAATTTCAAAGAGTCAACAGTAGAATAAAAATGGATGTGAGATTACAGTGCCAATAAAGCACTCCGTCTTCATGTAGGAATATCCAATTATTCATGGCTTTGATTATTAAATCCTATTCCTCTATCTATTGTTTGGGATAGATATAGAAGTAATTCCTGTAGATGTATAGAGTCAGTCCTCAGTTCTTTAAGAGAATTTCTATCTGGATAATGATATGCTGCATACCTTTAGTTCTGAGTTGATGTCATGGATGGTAGGTATCCCTATAACCCTAATAGAGTTGGTTGAAGATTCAAGCAGATAGAAAATAAAATTTCTTGTTAGGGTAGACAGGAATTTCCATCTAACTTTACTAGGTTTGGAAGCTTGGATTTTATTGCATGGAGGAGAGTGTACATATTTGTTTTCAGTTGTACCACAAATATAAGCATGGTTTTCACGCCACAGAGGGGGGTACCTTTATTTTTAGTGTATTAAAGTGCCATCCCCAAATTATTGTGGATGACATCATCTTCTTTTAGAATTTTGAATCTTCTGGAAACTTATAGCATGTAACATTTCAATATGTACAAAGTGAAAAGAACAAAGGAAGAATTTTTTTTTTGGGGGGGTGAAGTATATCAAATAGCTGACTGCTGTTGCATTAGGGCCAGTAGTGTGAATCCCAAGGGTATTTATTCCCAATTCATCGGAATTATTCCCAGTTCAATGAGAATTCAAATGTTTTGGAAGGTGACACATGGCCACATGTGACATATATCTATCTCCAATACCCATATATATCTTTATTTGGACAGACTGGAATAGTCAAAGTCAATGATTACTAGATTCTTGACTATAATTTTGTGACCACAGAGGGATCAACAAGAGCAAAAAGGTACTTAACACAAGTTCCTGAACACTGAGAATACGTTCCTCTCTCTCGCTTTTAGGTTTCCTACTCTTACATATTCCTTCCCCTTCAGTCACCCTTCCCAAATGAAATATTGCTAAATCTACAAAATATCTAATAAACTAAATTTATTTACCTTTAAAGTTGTCGTCTGTCAGCTTTTTCTTCTCTATTTCTTTCTTCTCTACTCCACTTGCTTCTCTTCTCTTCTCTACTTTCAATTCATGAGGAGGATTGAAGGAATGGATAGGAATAAAAGGAGATGGGGAGGTAGAAAGAGAGGAAGAGTGAAGCATTGGGGGAAAGGAAGAAGAAATCATAAAGGAAGAAGAAACAGGAGGAATTGGAGATGGGTAATCTAAATTTGTTGGAGGCAAATACAGAGAGGGAGATGAATGCAAAAGAGAGGAAAAAAGAGGGATAGATGAAAGAGGTAAGAATGGAGAGGTAGAAGAGGAAGGTGAAGGAGAGGAAAGAACAGATGAAGAGGAAGAAAACTGTATAGAGGATGAAGAAGAGGATACGGAAGTAGAAGGAGATGAAGACAAAGAAGAGGATGGAGAATGACAGGGAGGTGGATGGGAGAAAACTGATGTAGGTGGATGATCTACAAAGGCCTGGGGCAGATTTGACAATGTTATGGTTTGTGGGACAGATTGCTGGACTGACTGAAAATGATCTAAGCTAGCAGGATGTTCAGGCAATGGAGTGATAGAAGAAAGAGTGGGGATTGGTTGATGAGGGGGATGACTGGACAAACAGGAAGACTTCAAAACAGGGAGACCTTCCAAAGGGGTTGGGGAAACAATCAGTTGAGCTAGAAGGGAACGATGAACAAGGGCCGGCATTAGAGTCGTTGGGGTAGAACATTGTGCTGGAAGGAAATGTTTGGGTCTGAAAGTTTTGTAAAATAACTTACTCTGTGAGTCAGAATCAGGAATGACTGGTGAACCTCGGGGTGGGTGGGGTAAATAGTCAGGTGGACCAGAAGGAATTGGGGCTGGTAGATGAGGGAAACTGCTAGAAAAGCTGGAAGTAACTGGGGATGGAGGGCGAGGAAGATATTTGAATGGGTAGGACAGTAATGGGGCTGGTAAGAAGTTCTTTGGAAGAGTAGAGGGGACAGATGGACAGATAGGCAGGGTATGGGGCTGGTGGGTGGGAGAAACAGTTGGATAGCTAGGAAGAATTTGGGAATGGTGGGACAGCAATGGGGCTCTTAAAGGAGACAGCTGATCAGGTAAGTGGGGATCAGGTATGGAGACAGCTGGACAGGCAGGAATGGATCTGCACAGGTGGAAAAGCATTTGAACAGGAAGTAGAGATACAGTCTTATTAAGATGGTTTTTTGATTTATTGGGCTGCCTCGAGGCTTTCAATTTATATTATGTTTTGTTCTGAGGGTCCATGCATGATGTTCTTCTGATCAACCAGTGTCCTCTCATGAGCTGAGAAATGTACATAGCTTACTTATTCAGGTTCCCCTTTCTCATTCCTTGCACTTAGAGTATTTTCACCTCTCAGAAGTCTGATAGTCATACAGATAATGAATATGGGCTAGAAAATCTGGTTTAAAGTACTGGTACAAAGGGCAAAAAGAGGTCAAATAGATTACTGCTCAGCTCTGGTCAGATTTCTCAGGGTAGCCTGTGGTTCAGGATCAACTGTCTCACCACAAATACATGGATATTGGAGATAGATATCTAATAACATCATTTTAAAGTATAAAAATATGGGGAAAATATAGCTTATTTTACCCTACGTCTACCAGAACGGTCAAGTACATTATCTTTGTGATAAGGATTTGGTTGTGATGGAAGGCTTTTATTTTTATTAGTCATTTATTAATATTCTTATATCTCATTATTTCCTAAGTAGCTTTTATTTTCATATGGACATAAGTCTCTGATTTTTCTTGAGGCTTAAGCATTGAATGCCCTCCATTTTTTTTTCATACAATTTTTTTCTCCTTTAGATTATCACATTACAACATCTTAAATTATTTTAATCTACCACTAATATTTTCTACATTAGAATAATCATTTGTGAGTACTGATATACCTCCCCTTCTTTGGAAGCTCCCTGTTTCTTGACATTACTTTATTCTCTAACACATTTTAGGCTTATATTGTACAGAAAATGTATTTTAAATGTGAGAATAGCTTATAAGTATTTGTAGTTTAATTATATTTTCAATAACAGTACATATAAATATTTCTATTAACCTAATACTTGATCTTTAATATTCCAAGCTGTCATATTTATAGTATAGCATTTTATAGTTTACAAAGCATTTTCACATACATTATTTAATACTGTTAGTTATCCGTGGAGAGGAGTTCAACTTTTAAATAAGTAAACAATAGTGTTCTCTCTATAAATTGTATACATTTGTTGTTTTCCAAACACATAAAATTTATGTGTGTGTACGTATAGGTAGATATAAATATCATGAAGTCATAGTCATAATAGTATATTACAATAATAACTGAAAACTCTGTATTCTAATTTAGAATGGAGATAATTTCTCATAAAACAAAGTTGATATAATGGTCTTAGCAAGATTTGGTATAATGATAACTATATATTTGTGCTACAGGGAAATCAAAGTTGTCTGACACGTTATCTCTTCTAAGACTTTAAGGAACTGTACATTGTTGAACAAATAAGTCTATCCTTTTATTCATAATGCAAAAGAGCTTTTTTAATTGAAAATATCTGATAACACAAAGGGTAATAATACACAGAAAAAGAAACCTAATAGTGAAGAAAACCTGTATACAAAAATGCACATAACTTCTATACTAAATGATTTGGAATTTTTTATCACTCTAAATTCCCCTTGACCCTAACCCCCCACCCCCACTAATTGTCTGTAATCTTCCTTTTCAGACAAAACTTTCCACAGAATACTCTAAAATTATACTGTGTTCACTGCCGCAACTTCCATTTGTTCCTTAACATACTGCTATCTGGCTTCTACCTCTACTGTTCCAATGTACTGCTTTTGCTCGCGATTAACTAATTGACCTAATTGCAGACCTAGACAGTTCTTGACCACTATCTTTCCTGACTTTAATTCCCTTTATTTCCATATCATCATACATTTCTGGTTATTTTCTGACTTCTCTGGTTGTTTCTTCTCAGGGTCTTTTTCGAGCTCCTCTTTCTTTGCTTGGATATGCTGGAATTTTTGAGAGTTGTGTCATCCTCTTCTTTGCTTATCTATCCATACTCTGTGTGTAATCTCATTTATACTGTCTGTGTGATCTTATCTGTATCTGTATGTGAGTGAAGGGTTAATAAAATCCATCCTCTGTGGACCAATTCAACTTTGGGTTAATTTTCTAACTCTGTTCCCTGGATTATTAGCAGGCCTTGAACTGTGTTTTAGGCACATTGACTATGTAAAAAATGACCCTTCATTGGTAAACTGTATCTGTACTGGGACGACTGTGAATAAATCATAGATACCTGGTAGGAAGCTATAGCTTTAGGTTTCCCTGAGTGTGGTAATTCTTACAACTGGACATATCTCTTGCATGGAAACTATTCATATAGAGCCATTACAAGAAATATTGGCTTCTTTTTGGAACATGGGATTTCTAACCCAGGGTGGCTGTCTGCGCATTGTGATGTCATCACTTGTGGGAATAGGGGCACAGCAAAGATCAGCCCTTTGACTGTTTTGTGGCATGCCATGAAAAGTCCTCCTGTTGAAGAATGTTGCCTATCATGCAATGTTTTATGTCTTCTAATTGAGGCCAAACCTGGTCTATTGTAGTCATGGGAGTTTGATTGTTTAGCTGAACCAAGACCCCCACTGGTGGGTATTGAACCATGGCTTTAACTTCATTTGTTCATTGACAACTATCATATAGATCATATCATATATCAATCATATATCATATATCAATATAGATTCATGGCCCAGGCATCTCACAAATGAGAAATTGACTCCAGAATAGCCCATAAGTGTCTCAAACTCACAGTTTATCATCATCCTTCCAGTTACTCTCTCCCTTAAACCTCTTTGTACTGAATGGTCCTTATTTTGATAAATGGTTTCACTATCCATTAACTGACCAAACTCCATCTCCAGAGTCATCCTTGATTCCTCCCATTCACCTTTCAGTTCTTAAAAAGTTACCAAATCACATTGATTCTACCTCCTAAACAGGTCTTAAGAAGCCATTGTTTTCATTAAATAAAGTACCATTTTATCTGATTTTCCCACTTTTAGTCTTACCTTACTCATTCTCATTCTGACAATATTCCTAAAATGTAAATGTTATATGCTTGGTTCAAATTTTTCAGCAGTTGTTTTTAGGACAAACTCCTTAACAAGGCTCTTCATGATTTAACTCATGGCTTCCTTTCTAAACAACCTAGCTGCCTACAATCTCTCACTGTACACACTAGTCAAAATGAACTACCTATGAACTTATGGTTACCAGCGGGGAAGGGTGGGGGGGAGGGATAGACTGGGAGTTTGGGATTGACATGTACACACTACTTTATTTAAAATAGATAACCAGCAAGGACCTACTGTATAGCACAGGGAACACTGCTCAATATTCTATAATAACCTAAATGGGAAAATAAATTGCAAAAGAATAGATACATGTATATGTATGACTGAATCACTTTGCTGTACACCTGAAACTAACACAACAATGTTAATCAGCTATGCTCCAAAATAAAATAAAATAAAATAAAATAAAATAAAAACAAACAAAAAACCCCCACAAAATGAACTACTTACTTTCAGTTCCCTTAATACAACATGTCCTTTCATACCTTCATTCCTTTTCACACACTACTTGTTCCCTCTTTCTGGAGTTCCCTCTTTCTGGAGTTCCCTCTCAATGTCTCTGATGAATATGTTTCTCATCTATTAAACTTCAGGTCAAGTTTATATCCTCTGAGAAGTTTTCATTATGCCAGTGATGTGTCTCTATTCAAAGTATTTATTGAATACCTCCAACATGCATAGCACTGAGCTAAGCACCATAGGGAATATCTGCATGTGTAAGATTTAGCCATTGTTCTCTACAATACTACAATCTGGTTGGGGAGACATAAGTACACATAAAAATTGAGCAACATACACAATCAGGACTTTAAAATTTATTTCTATAGCCTTGACATCCTGTTTCATCTTAGGTCAAACTGGTTTTATACATTTCTACTTGGATATTTATTCCCTAAATTCAGAAGGCTCAAATGAAGTTTAATAATATCTTGCCAAACCTGTACCATTTCATTACATTTTTAATTTTTAAAGTCACCAAATTCCGTCAAATATCAAAGACTCAAAATTTCAGCTTCTTTTGATTTTTCTGTTTTTTTCATTTTCATTATTCCATCATACACCAAACTCATAATCTAGTCTTTCCATGAAATATCTTTTCCTTCTGTCTTTCTTTTCTATTTCACTACCACCCTTTTAACATAAGTCCTTTTAAACTCATGGCTGGATACCTCTTGATTTTCCTGCACTGTTCTGTCCATACTCCAATTTTGTTTTTACTATCAAGGGACATTTTATTCTATATGAAACCTATCACACTACTCTTATTTTTTAAAAATTAATTTATTTTTTGTTGATCTATAATATTGTGTTAAATTCAGGTATATGGCACCTGATTCAGTATTTTTGCAAATTATGCTCCATTACAGGTTATTGTAAGATAATGGGCATAATTTCCTATGCTATACAGTATATTCTTGTTGTTTATCTATTTTATATATAGTAGTTTGTATCAGTTAATCTCATATCCCTAATTTGTCCTTCCCCTCTTCCCCTCTGGCAACCACAAGTTTGTTTCTCTATCTGTGTGTCTTTCTGTTTTGCATGTACATTCATACGTATTATTATTTAGATTCCACATATAAGTAATATCATACAGTATTTGTCTTTGTCTGACTTATTTCACTAAGCATTGTATTATCTAGGTCCATCCATGTTGCTGCAAATGGCAGAATTTCATTATTTTTTATGGCTGAGTAATATTCCACCACATATATAAAACACATCTTTTTTTTTTTTCCTAATAATTCTTTATTTTATTTATTTATTTTTGGCTGTGTTGGGTCTTTGTTTCTGTGTGAGGGCTTTCTCTAGTTGCGGCAAGCGGGCGCCACTCTTCATCGCTGTGCGTGGGTCTCTCACTATCGCGGCCTCTCTTGTCGCGGAGCACAGGCTACAGACGCGCAGGCTCAGTAGTTGTGGCTCACGGGCCTAGTTGCTCCGCAGCATGTGGCATCTCCCCAGACCAGGGCTCGAACCTGTGTCCCCTGCATTGGCAGGCAGACTCTCAACCACTGCGCCACCAGGGAAGCCCCCAAAACACATCTTCTTAATCCAATCATCTGGGAACCTGGGATGCTTCCATGTCTTGGCTATTGTAAACTGTGCTGCTATGAACATTGGGGTGTATGTATGTTTTCGAATTAGTGACTTCATTTTTTCCAGATATATACCCAATAGTGGAATTACTGGATCATACGGTAGTTCTATTTTTAGTTTTTTGAGGAATCTCCATACTGTTTCCCATAGTGGCTGCACCAACTTACATTCCCACCAATAGTGTACTAGGGTTCCCTTTTCTCCACATCCTCTTCAATATTTGTTATTTGTATACATCTTGATGATGGCCATTCTGACAGGTGTAAGGTGATACGTCATTGTGGTTTTGATTTGCATTTCTCTACTAATTCGAAAGTGATGTTGAGCATCTTTTCATATGCCTGTTGGCCATCTGTATGTCTTCGTTGGAAAAACATCCATTCAGGTCTTCTATTTGTTTTTTGATTGGGTTGTTTCTTTTTGCTGTATTGAGTTGAGCTGTTTATATATTTTGGCTATTAACCCCTTATCAGTCATATTATTTACAAATATTTTCTCCCATTCAGTAGGTTGTCTTTTTGCTTTGTCTATGGTTTCCTTTGTTGTGCAAAGGGTTTTATGTTTAATTAGATCCCATTTGTTTATTTTTGCTCTTATTTCCGTTGCTTTAGGAGACAGATCCAAAAAATATTGCTATAATTTACATCAAAGAGCGTTACCTTTACGTTTTCTTCTAGGAGTTTTATGGTTTCCAGTCTTACATTTAGGTCTTTAATCCATTTAGAGTTTATTTTTGTATACAGTGTTAGAGAATGTTTTAATTTCATCCTTTTATGTGTAGCTGTCCAGTTTTCCCTGGACCATGTGTCTTTTCTCCATTGTATATTCTTGCCTCCTTTGTCATTGGTTAATTTACCATAAGCGTGTGGGTTTATTTCTGGGCTCTCTGTTCTGTTCCATTAATCTATGTGTCTGTTGTTGTGCTAATACCACATTGTTTTGATTTCTGTAGCTTTGTAGTATAGTCTGAAGTCTGGGAGGGTTATGCCTCTAGCTTTGTTCTTTTTTCTCAGGATTGCTTTGGCAATTCAGCATCTTTTGTGATTCTATATACATTTTAGGATTATTTGTTCTAGTTCTATGAAAAATGTCATGGGTATTTTGATAGAGAGTGCATTAAATCTGTAGATTGCTTTGGGCAGTATGTCTATTTTAATAATATCACTCCCTCCAATCTAAAAGCATGGGATATCCTTCCATTTCTTTGGATCATCTTCAATTTCCTTTATCAGTGTTTTATAGTTTTCAGAGTACAGGTCTCTCACCTCCTTGGTTAAGTTTATTCCTAAGTATTTTATTTTTTTATGTGATTATAAACAGGATTGTTTACTTTCTCTTTCTGATATTTCATTACTAGTGTATAGAAAGACAACAGATTTCTGTATATTATTCTTGTATCCTGCAACCTTTCTGAATTCATTAGTTCTAATAGTTCTTGGGTGGAGACTTTAGGGGTACTCTATATAGAGTGTCATGTCATCTGCAAATAGTGACAGTTTTACCTCTTCCTCTTCAAATCTGCATATCTTTTATCACTTTTTCTTGTCTAATTGCTGTGGTTAGGACTTCCAATACTATGTTAAACAGAAGCACCAAAAGTGGGCATTCTTGTCTTGTTCCTGATTTTAAAGGAAAACTTTCATTTTTCACAGTTGAGTATGATTTGGCTGTGGGTTTGTTGTAAATGACCTTTATTATGTTGAGATATGTTCCCTCTATACACACTTTGATGAGAGTTTTTATCATAAATAGATATTGAATTTGTTAAATACCTCTTCTGTATCTATTGAGAAAATCATAATTTTTATCTTTCCTTTTGTTAATGTGGTGGATCCTAGTGATTGATTTGTGTATGTGAACTATTCTTGTGACCCTGGAATAAATCCAACTTGATCATGATATATGATCATTTTTATGTATTGTTGGATTTAGTTTGTGAATATTTTGTTGAAGATTTCTGCATCTATATTCATAAAAAATACTGGCCTTTAATTATATTTTTTTGTAGTGTCTTTGCCTGGTTTTGGTATCACAGTAAGGGTGGCCTTGTAGAATGAATCTGGGAGTGTTCCATCCTCTTAAAGTTTCTGGAATAGTTTGATTAGGACAGGTATTAGTTCTTCTTTATACATTTGATAGAATTCCCCTGTGAAGCTGTCCCGTCCTGGAATTTTGTTTGCTGGGAGTTTTTTTTTTAATCGCAAATTTGATTTCACTTCTAGTGACTGGTCTGTTCAAATTGTCTGTTTCTTCTTGACTCAGTTTTGGTAAGCTGTATGTTTCTAGAAATTTGTCCATTTCTTCTAGGTTGTCCAGTTTGTTGGCATATAACTGATAATAGTATTCTCTTATGGTTTTTTGTATCTCTGTGGTACTGGTTGTTATTTCTCCTTTTTCTTTTCTTATTGTGTTTATTTGGATCCTCTCTCTATTCTTCTTGTTGAGCCTGGCTAAAGATTTATCAATTTTGTTTATTTTTTCATAAAACCAGCACATTGATATTTTCTATTATTTTTTTCTCTCTTAGGAAATGACTTTTTTTTTTTTAATTGAAGTATAGTGGATTTACAATACGGTGTTAGTTTTAGGTATACAGTAAAGTGATTCAGTTATATATATATATATATATATATATATATATATATATATATATATATATATATATATATCTCCAGATTATTTCCATTATAGGTTATTACCAGATATCGAATATAATTCCTTGAGCTATACAGTAAATCCTTGCTGCTTATCTATTTTATGTATACTGGTTTGTATCTGTTAATCCCGTATTTGTAATTTATCCTCTCCTTCCCCTTTGGTAACCAAAAGTTTGTCTTCTATGCCTGTGAGTCAGTTTCTTTTTTTTTTTTAATTTTTGAATATTATTCTATTTATTTTTTTATACAACAGGTTCTTATTAGTTATCTATTTTATACATATTAGTATATATGTCAATCCCAATCTCCCAATTCATCTCACAACCACCCACCCCTCCACCACTTTCCCCCCTTGGTGTCCACATTTGTTCTCTACATCTGTGTCTCTATTTCTGCCCTGCAAACCAGTTCATCTGCACCATTTTTCTAGGTTCCACATATATGTGTTAGCACACGGTATTTGTTTATCTCTTTCTGACTTACTTCACTCTGTATGACAGTCTCTAGATCCATCCATGTCTCTACAAATGACCCAATTTCGTTCCTTTTTCTGGCTGAGTAATATTCCATTGTATATATGTACCATATCTTCTTTATCCAGTCATCTGTCGATGGGCATTTAGGATGCATTCATGACCTGGCTATTGTAAATAGTGCTGCAATGAACATTGGGGTGCATGTGCCTTTTTGAATTATGGTTTTCTCTGGGTATATGCCCAGTAGTCAGATTGCTGGGTCATATGGTAATTCTATTTTTAGTTTTTTAAGGAACCTCCATACTGTTCTCCATAGTGGCTGTATCAATTTACATTCCCACCAACAGTGCAAGAGGGTTCCCTTTTCTCCATACCCTCTCCAGCATTTGTTGTTTGTAGATTTTCTGATGATGCCCATTCTAACTGGTGTGAGGTGATACCTCATTGTAGTTTTGATTTGCATTTCTCTAATAATTAGTGATGTTGAGAAGCTTTTCATGTGCCTCTTGGCCATCTGTATGTCTTTTTTGGAGAAATGTCTATTTAAGTCTTCTTCCCATTTTTGATTGGGTTGTTTATTTTTATAATATTGAGCTGCATAAGCTGTTTATATATTTTGGAGATTAATCCTTTGTCCATTGATTCATTTGCAAATATTTTCTCCCATTCTGAGGGTGGTCTTTCATCTTGTTTGTAGTTTCCTTTGCTGTGCAAAAGCTTTGAAGTTTCATTAGGTCCCATTTGTTTATTTTTGTTTTTATTTCCATTACTCTACGAGGTGGATCAAAAAAGATCTTGCTGTGATTTATGTCAAAGAGTGTTCTTCCTATGTTTTCCTCTAAGAGCTTTATAGTGTCCAGTCTTACATTTAGGTCTCTAATCCATTTTGAGTTTATTTTTGTGTATGGTGTTAGGGAGTGTTCTAATTTCGTTCTTGTACATGTATCTGTCCAGTTTTCCCAAAACTACTTATTGAAGAGACTGTCTTTTCTCCATTGTATATCCTTGCCTCCTTTGTCATAGACTAGTTGACCATAGGTGTGTGGGTTTATCTCTGGGTTTTCTATCTTGTTCCACTGATCTATATTTCTGTTTTTGTGCCAGTACCATATTGTCTTCATTACTGTAGCTTTGTAGTGTAGTCTGAAGTTGGGGAGTCTGATTCCTCCAGCTCCATTTTTTTCCCTCAAGACTGCTTTGGCTATTCGGGGTCTTTTGTGTTTCCATACAAATTTTAAGATTTTTTGTTCTAGTTCTGTAAAAAATGCCATTGGTAATTTGATAGGGAGTGCATTGAATCTGTAGATGGCTTTGGGTAGTATAGTGATTTTCACAATGTTGATTCTTCCAATCCAAGAACATGGTATATCTCTCCATCTGTTTGTATCATCTTAAATTTCTTTCATGAGTGTCTTATAGTTTTCTGCATACAGGTCTTTTACCTCCTTACGTAGGCTTATTCCTAGGTATCTTATTCTTTGTGTTGCAATGGTAAATGGGAGTGTTTCCTTAATTTCTCTTTCAGATTTTTCATCATTAGTGTATAGGAATGCAAGAGATTTCTGTGCATTAATTTTGTATCCTGCAACTTTACCAAATTCATTGATTAGCTCTAGTAGTTTTCTGGTGGCATCTTTAGGATTCTCTATGTATAGTATCATGTCATTTGCAAACAGTGACACTTTTACTTCTTCTTTTCCAATTTGTATTGCTTTTATTTCTTTTTCTTCTCTGATTGCCGTGGCTAGGACTTCCAAAACTATGTTGAATAATAGTGGCAAGAGTGGACATCCTTGTCTTAGTCCTGATCTTAGAGGAAATGCTTTCAATTTTTCACCATTGAGAATGATGTTTGCTGTGGGTTTGTCATATATGGCCTTTATTATGTTGCGGTAGGTCCCCTCTATGCCTACTTTCTGAAGAGTTTTTTTTTAATCATAAATCAGTGTTGAATTTTGTCAAAAGCTTTTTCTGCATCTATTGAGATGATCACATGGTTTTTATTCTTCAATTTGTTAATATGGTGTATCACATTGATTGATTTGCGTATATTGAAGAATCCTTGCATCCCTGGGATAAATCCCACTTGATCATGGTGTATGATCCTTTTAATGTGTTGCTGGATTCTGTTTGCTAGTGTTTTGTTGAGGAATTTTGCATCTATATTCATCAGTGCTATTGGTCTGTAATTTTATTTTTTTGTAGTATCTTTGTCCGGTTTTTGTATCAGGGTGACGGTGTCCTCATAGAATGAGTTTGGGAGTGTTCCTTCTTCTGCAATTTTTTGGAAGAGTTTGAGAAGAATAGGTGTTAGCTCCTCTCTAAATATTTGGTAGAATTCACCTGTGAAGCCATCTGGTCCTGGACTTTTGTTTGTTGGAAGATTTTTAATCACAGTTTCAATTTCATTACTTGTGATTGGTCTGTTCATGTTTTCTATTTCTTCCTGGTTCAGTCTTGGAAGGTTATACCTTTCTAAGAATTTGTCCATTTCTTCCATGTCGTGCATTTTATTGGCATAGAGTTGCTTGTAGTAGTCTCTTAGGATTCTTTGTATTTCTGCGGTGTCTGTTGTAACTTCTCCTTTTTCATTTCTAATTTTATTGATTTGGGTCCTCTCACTCTTTTTCTTGATGAGTGTGGCCAATGATTTATCAATTTTGTTTATCTTCTCAAAGAATCAGCTTTTAGTTTTATTGATCTTTGGTACTGTTCTCTTTGTTTCTATTTCATTTATTTCTGCTCTGATCTTTATGATTTCTTTCCTTCTATTAACTATGGGTTTTGTTTGTTCTTCTTTCTCTAGTTCCTTTAGGTGTAAGGTTAGATTGTTTATTTGAGATTTTTCTTGTTTCTTGAGGTAGGCTCTTATTGCTATAAACTTCCCTCTTAGAACTGCTTTTGCTGCATCCAAAAGGTTTTGAATCATTGTGTTTTTATTGTAATTTGTCACTAGGTATTTTTTAATTTCTTCTTTGATTTCTTCAGTGATCTCTTGGTTATTTAGTAATGTATTGTTTAGCCTCCATGTGTTTGTGTTTTTTACGTTTTTTTGCCCTGTAATTGATTTCTAATCTCATAGTGTCAGAAAAGATGCTTGATATGATTTCAGTTTTCTCAAATTTACTGAGGCTTGATCTGTGACCCAAGATGTGATCTATCCTGGAGAATGTTCCATGTGCACTTGAGAAGAAAGTGTAATCTGCTGTTTCCGGATGGAATGTCCTATAAATATCAATTAAATCTATCTGGTCTATTGTGTCATTTGAAGCTTGTGTTTCCTTATTAATTGTCTGTCTGGATGATCTGTCCATTGGTGTAAGTGAGGTGTTAACGTCCCCCACTATTATTGTGTTACTGTTGATTTCCTCTTTTATAGCTGTTAGCAGTTGCCTTTTGTATTGATGTGCTCCTATGTTGGGTGCATATATATTTATAATTGTTCTATCTCCTTCTTGGATTGATCCCTTGATCATTATGTAGTGTCCTTCCTTGTCTCTTATAACATTCTTTATTTTAAAGTCTATTTTATCTGATATGAGTATTGCTACTCCAGCTTTCTTTTGATTTCCATTTGCATGGAATATCTTTTTCCATCCTCTCACTTTCAATCTGTATGTGTCCCTAGGTCTGAAGTGGGTCTCTTGTAGACAGCATATATATGGGTCTTGTTTCTGTATCCATTCAGCGAGCCTGTGTCTTTTGGTTGGAGCATTTAATCCATCACGTTAAAGGTAATTATCGATACGTTTGTTCCTATTACCATTTTCTTAATTGTTATGGGTTTGTTTTTGTAGGTCCTTTTCTTCTCTTGTGTTTCCCACTTAGAGAAGTTCCTTTAGCATCTGTTGCAAAGCTCGTCTGGTGGTCCTGAATTCTCTTAGCTTTTGCTTGTCTGTAAAGCTTTTGATTTCTCCGTTGAATCTGAATGAGATCCTTGCCAGGTAGAGTAATCTTGGTTGTAGGTTTTTCCCTTTCATCACTTTAAGTATATCATGCCACTCCCTTCTGGCTTGTAGAGTTTCTGCTGAGAAATCAGCTGTTAACCTTATGGGAGTTCCCTTGTATGTTATTTGTTGTTTTTCCCTTGTTGCTTTCAATAATTTTTCTTTGTCTTTAATTTTTTGTCAATTTGATTAGAATGTGTCTTGGCATGTTTCTCCTTGGGTTTATCCTGCCTGGGACTCTCTGCGCTTCCTGGACTTGGGTGGTTATTTCCTTTCCCATGTTAGGGAAGTTTTCAACTATAATCTCTTCAAATATTTTCCTGGGTCCTTTCTCTCTATCTTCTCCTTCTTGGACCCCTATAATGAGAATGGTGGTGTGTTTAATATTGTCTCAGAAGTCTCTTAGGCTGTCTTCATTTCTTTTCATTCTTTTTTCTTTATTCTGCTCTGCGGTAGTTATTTCCACTATTTTATCTTCCAGGTCACTTACCCATACTTCTGCCTCAGTTATTCTGCTATTGATTCCTTCTAGTGTATTTTTCATTTCAGTTATTGCATTTTTCATCTCTGTTTCTTTGTTCTTTAATTCTTGTAGGTGTTTTTTCTTTAATTCTTCTACGTCTTTGTTAAACATTTCTTGCATCTTCTAGATCTTTGCCTCCATTCTTTTCCCGAGGTCTTGGATCATCTTCACTATCATTATTCTGAATTCTTTTTCTGGAAGGTTGCCTATCTCCACTTCATTTAGTTGTTTTTCTAGGGTTTTATCTTGTTCCTTCATCTGGTACATAGCCCCCCTGCCTTTTCACCTTGTCTATCTTTCTCTGAATGTGGTTTTTGTTCCGTAGCCTGCAGGACTGTAGTTCTTCTTGCTTCTGCTGTCTGCCCTCTGGTGGATGAGGCTATCGAAGAGGCTTGTGCAAGTTTCCTGATGGGAGGGACTGGTGGTGGGTAGAGCTGGGGGTTGCTCTGCTGGGTAGAGCTCAGTAAAACTTTAATCAGCTTATCTGCTGATGGGTGGGGCTGGGTTCCCTCCCTGTTGGTTTTATGGCCTGAGGCAACCGAACACTGGAGCCTACCCGGTTCTTTGGTGGGGCTAATTGTGGACTCTGGGAGGGCTCATGCCAAGGAGTACTTCCCAGAACTTCTGCTGCCAGTGCCCTTGTCCTCACGGTGAGCAACAGCCACCCCCACCTCTGCAGAAGACCCTTCAACACTAGCAGGTCTGGTTCAGTCTCCTATGGGGTCACTGCTCCTTCCCCTTGGTCCCAGTGTGCACACTAGTTTGTGTGTGCCCTCCATGAGAGGAGTCTCTGTTTCCCCCAGTCCTGTCAAAGTCTTGCAATCAAATCTCTCTAGCCTTCAAAGTCTGATTCTCTAGGAATTCCTCCTCCCATTGCCAGACCCTCAGGTCGGGAAGCTTGACGTTGGGCTCAGAACCTTCACTCCAGTGGGTGGGCTTCTGTGGTATAAGTGTTCTCTAGCTTGTGGGTCACCCACCCAGCAGTTATGGGATTTGATTTTATTGTGATTGTGCCCCCCTACCGTCTCATTGTTGCTTCTCCTTTGACTTTGGATGTGGGGTATTTTTTTGGTGAGTTCCAGTGTCTTCTTGTCAATGATTGTTCAGCAGTTAGTTGTGATTCCGGTGCTCTCGCAAGAGGGAGTGAGCACACGTCCTTCTACTCCACCATCCTGAACCAATCTTTCTGTCAGTTTCTGTTTTGTACATAGATTCATTTGTATTATTTTTTAGATTCCATGTGTATGTGATATCATTATTTCCTTCCTTCTGCTGACTTTGGGCTTTGTTTGTTCTTCTTTTTCTAATTCTTTTACATGGTAGGTTAGGTTGTTTATTTGAGATTTTTCTTATTTCTCGAGGAAGGCCTGTCTTGCTATGAATTTCCTTTTTGGAACTGCTTTTGCTGTATCCCCAAAATTTTGGAAAGTTGTTTTCTACTTTAATTTGTTTTGAGGTATTTTCTGATTTACTCTTTGATTTCATCATTGACCTTTGGTTTTTAGTTGCATGTTGTTTAGTCTCCATGTGTTTGTTCTTTTCTGTTTTTCTTTCTGTAGTTGATTTCTAATTGATACCACTGAGGTTGAAAAAAATGCTTGATATAATTTCTATCCTCTTAAATTTGTTGAGACTTGTTTTGTGACCTAGTATGTGATATATCCTGGAGAACATTCCATGTACACTTGAAAAGAATGTGTATTCTGCTGGTTTTGGATGGAATGTCCTGAAGATATCAGTTAAATCCAACTAGTCTTGCTGTGCCATTTAGGACCACTATTGCCTTATTGATTTTCTTTCTAGATGATTTGTCCATTGATATCAGTGGGGTGTTATAGTCTCCTACAATTATTGTACTATTGTCAGTTTCTCTGTTTATGTCTGTTAGTATTTGCTTTATACATTTAGATGCTCCTGTATTGGGTGTGTATATGTTAAAGAGTATATATCCTCTTCTTGTATTGATCCCTTTTTATCATTATATAATGCTCTTTTTGTCTTTCATTATAGTCTCTGTTTTATTTTGTCTGATATGAGTATTGCTACTCCTGCTTTCTTGTCATTTCCATTTGCATGAAATATCCTTTTCTATCCCCTTACTTCCAGTTTGTGTGTGTCTTTTGCCCTGAAGTGAGTCTCTTGTAGGCAGCATATTGAAGGGTCTTGTTTTTTTTTTTTTTTAACCAATCAGCTATCCTATGTCTTTTGATTAAAGCATTAATCCATTGATATTTAGAGTAATTTATTGATAGGTATGTACTTAATGCCATTTTATTACTTGTTTCCCAGGTGTTTTGTACTTTTTCCTCCATTGATTTCTTCTTTTTGTTTCTCCCATTGTGGTTTGATGATATTCTTTTGTAGTATGCTTGAGTTCCTATCTTTTTGATTGTTGTGTATCTATTGTAGGTTTTTGCTTTGTGGTTACCATGGGGTTCATATATTGTTAACTCATAATTATATCTACTTGCTTTGAACTCACGGTCATTTAACTTCAAACACATTCTAAGAGATCTACAGTTTTTACTCCCCTCCCCCATATTTTGTTTTTGATGTATTTTTTTACAGCTTCATGTTTATCACATAAGTATGTATTGTAGTAGGAGTTGCTTTTACAACTTTTTGTCTTTTAATCTATGTACTGGCTTATTTAAGTGATCTTCAATCCCCATACATATGTCTTTCCTATTGGGATTTTTCCCTTTCTGGTAGATTCTTACTTCTTTTCCATTTTGAGAAGACCCATTAACATTTCTTTTAAGGTAGGTTTAGTATTGCTGAATTCTTTTAGTTTTTGCTTGTCTGAGAAGTTCTTTATCTCACCTTCTATTCTAAATGATAATCTTGCTGGGTAGACAATCTTAGGTTGCAGGTTCCTCTGCCTTTTCATTTTATTTAACTTTCTGTATCTCTATGATTTTGGGTGAAACCGTTACCTATTGTGGTCTTGAAGGGGTGTTCTTATGTGGGTGTGTCCCTATGCAGACTGTGTGTGCCCAGTGAATTTGGTGGATTTGACGTGGATGCCATATGGATGCCAGTCATATCTTTCCTCATGGTATGCTGGCCTCTATCACCTTGGTAGGGAATGTGGCTAGTAATGGAGGAGTTAGAGCCTGTGTGGGGTGTGAGATGTACTTCCTCTCTGCTTAGTGGCCATCACTGCCCTGTCAGGAGTGAGATCTGATCCAAAGTTGCTGGAGCAGAGGCTCTGAGATTTGGGCTCAAGCTGGTTCTGCTTCCTTTAAGTGTGTGTTTTTCCTTCTTCTTGCACTGGGCCTTTGACCCAAAGGCAGGGAGTGTTGAAGCAAGTGGGGCTCATGTGCTTACAGATATGCTGATATGCTGCCCTGTAGGCATCTGTGGCTCCACTCAGATGCAGCCTAAGTTTGCATCTTTTCCCCTGTTGTGATTGCCCCAGATCTAGTGTAAGGCTATGGCATGGAGTGGGAGGGTTTGGAGTGTTTGCTTGTCTGAAACTGGGGAGCATGGAATGGTGGTCATGGGAGTTCAAGCACCTGCACTGCCATCAGAAGTCTGGGCTGCTTCTGGGGTGCTGTTTAAATAACTGCCAACAATGGACACTGCTCCACTTAGACCACAGCCCAGGTCCCTAGGTCGCCTCTGCATCTTTAGATTGAGTCTTTTCCCAGGTCCTGTCTGGCCTAGATCCAGGACCAAGCTGTGGCTTGGAGTGAGCAGGGCTTGACATTCACTCGGCTCAGACTGGGGTGTGTGGCAAGGCGGCAGCCACTAGGGCACACCTCTCTCTGCCCTGTCTGGTGGTAAGCTAACATTGCACACTCCTCATGAGTGGAGTCTAGGCTTCTCTAGCCTTTCAGTGGTTCTCCAAGCAGCCAAAGGGGCTTGTCTCCTATATGTAGGACCCCAGGAGGGGGACGCCCAATCTGTGGCTTGACCCACTCACTTCCCAGGGTGAATGTCTGCCTGTGTGATCTTCCTTTTCCTCTTAGTCCTCTCCCAGAGGCACAGGCCTCTTACCTGATGCTTTTCTTCCCATCCTAGCCAATTACATGTGTATCTTTCTTACAGCCTTCATTGTATAGGAGTCCTTCTGCATGTTTCCAGTTAATTTTCCATTAGAATTGTTCCACATGTGGATGTATTTTTGAATTCTTTGTCAGGGGAGGTAAGCTCACATCCTCTTCATCTCCCACCTTCCATACTCCAATTCTTACACTTATATTTGATCAACATTCTTAAACTCTTATTTATGTTTCTTCTCTGCTGTGAAAAGGCATTTTCATTTTTTCTTCTCTCATCTTTTCCTTCTAACCACTCAAAATATTTTTATTCTTTGTCAGATTTATCCTTTTCTCACTATACAAAATAGTACTATTTTAGTTTAGGCAGTAATGATCTATCCCTTGGATTATCCATTAAGTTTTTTAAGTCTCCTTGCTTCCAATTTCTTTCCACTCTTTTCATTCTCCAACATTCATACCAATTATCTTTCAATAATAATAAAGAGGATTATATCACTCCATGCTTAAAAACCTCCACTGGTTCTTTACTAGTTATAGGATAAAAATTAAAAGTTCCTAGACATACAAGCATTTCATATCTGATCTCAATCTACATTTCTAGATAATCTCCTGTCCTACCAGCAACACATACTACAGTCCTGCCACTCTGAACAAGTTCTATTTCCTTAGATGTCTTTGCCTTTTACAACAATGTAGGGCTGAACATGCCTAAAATCAACCTATGCTACTTTAGTATACAATTGGTACTCATCATTTAAGTCTCCTCTCTAACTTCAAATTTCGTACTTCTTTATCACTTTGCTAGTATTTCTGTAACTGCCCCCATAATGCAGTATTACTTGTCTTATGATGTAACCACCATTAAACAGTATTATAATGTAACTGAAAACCCTTCTTGGGCAGAAGACCATATCTCATTCATATGTATAACCCTTGTTAATCAATGTCCAAATAATAGGTACTTAAGACACTTCCCATTTTTATTCTCTACTTTTCTAGACTGCAATTCTGTTACTCATCAGTTTGACATCCATATTTAAACATGATAACATATCTTCCATATTAAGGGAAAAAGCCATATCTTGGCCCTACATCCCCTCTGGCTATTGTTCGGTAGCAGTAGCTCTTTTCCTTTCACAGCCAAGCTACACTTGGTATTTTTTCTTTCTTGCTCTCCATTTCTTTCCAACTCATCGCAATCTCTTTTCTGTCCCTATCCCTCCACTGAAATTTCTCTGACAAAAGTTGCCAGTGTGACTTTTTTGTTGTGAAGTACAGTGGACACATTGCCTCTAAGCTGGATATTTTCTCTTTACCCCTCCAGATTCACTTTCCATGCTTCTCTACTTGTCTTTGCTAGGCAGAGACAAAATGATCCCTTGCCTTTTGATTTATGGCTGACTTTGACCAATGAAAGGTACTAGGAAGAGATGGGAGAGTGACAGAAGAAAGAGGTTTTTGATAATTGTTCCTCTGGCTTCCTCTCTGTTGGGCTTGGTTTAGTAGTGGCAATGTTCCTCTACCTATCAGCCCTCTCCTATAGCTATAGCTCTTTTCAGTTCAGGTCTGTGGTGGTATTACTGACTTTGTTGTCAGTTCTGGGGTTGCTTCATCATCCACTGTTGGCTTCCCAGTCTCTTTACTAACCTTTTTTCATTACCCCGTTTAAATGTTACATGTTTTCCACCAGTATCCTGACTGATACAAACCTTTTATTTTACTGATTCTCTAGAAGCCATTTGATCTCTGTAAACTGCTTTTTTTCCCCATGAAAGTCTGTACTTCCTTAGTTCTACCTTCTCTCTCTATATAGTCCAGTATCAACCATTCTGTTCCTATCTGTAGGCTTCTCTTTTTTTCACTTCCTTAAATGTTGCTGTTCTTTAGTGTTCTAACCTAGCTCTGTTGTCATAGTATATAATCTCCACAGCTGATCTCATCCACTGTTTTGGCTTCAAATGTCATAAGCCTAGATCTTTCTCTTGAGCTCTAGACCCATGTAATTTCAATTACATATATTGAAATAGCCTCCTGTTTTGTCCTCTTTCAATCAGTTATCCACACTTGTTCACAATAGATTGGAATGATATGTTAAAAAAGAAAAGTTGATCTTATCTCCCATCTGCTCAAATCCTTCATTGACTCCTCCTAAATGCTCAGGATAAAGTTTATATTCCTTAGCATGTAGGTCATTTACCTCTCCAATCTCACATCTAGTGAGCTATTGGTATTCTGCATTCTATTATTCAGCCATCTCTGACTCCTAGAACACATCATTCCTTCTGTTACTCCTGGCCTTTCCACACGCTCATCCCTCTGTCTGGAATACCATCTACCCACTTGTTTCATGATTAACTCCTATTTTCTTCAAAGCTTTGCTGAAGAGTTTTTTATTCCATGAAGTCTTTCTTGAACTATCATAAAGACTGAGAGAATGAATTTAATTGTTCTTAGATCTGATCAAGGGAACTATTTGCCACAGGTATTCTAAAAATGGAAGTACTTTAGTAAATAACATTATAAACAGGTAAAATATTAACATAAATTACATATGAATTGTAGACATCATTACATAAATTAATATTAAATATTATTATCATTATCTATTTGGTACTGTTCTATACTTTTTGAAGCATAATTTTACTTCTCTCCTAGATTATACTCTTGGGATTACATTTTTGAATATTACACTTCTCCATATCCCCTTCTCAATGCCTGATATAATGCTATGTACATAGTAGGTTCAAGAAACATTTATAATAAATAAATGGAAAATACAGGATGTCAGAGGGTACTCTGGTTGGTTGGTCCATCCTATTGCTTCAAGATAATTCATTTAAACTAACCTGGAGAGGAACCAGGAGGCACTGTAGCTTTTTAAAGATATCCAGGAAAGATTTTCAGTGAGGAAAAACCCATTTCTACTATAAAGTTACTCCTTTTACCTAAATTTATATCATTACAACTCAAAATATTTTTTTCTCTCAGTAAAACCAATATCAATGTTTTTAAATGGTTTTTATGATAATTCCCATAGAAAATTACTAACATAGGCAGCATTGTAATACCAAAGACAACAAATTAAAATTCCTACTTACTCTTGAAGCAGCTTATATTGTACTCTACCTCAATTCAATGTGTGAAAATAAAATAGTAAACTCTAAAACAGAGGTAAGGAGTAACTGATGAAAAGACCTACAAACTCAGCAACTAGAGAGCTATTTAATTATTATATATTAGTAATTACACATGATAATCATAAATTACTTACCTCCAGTCTATTATTGGTCTGTGGGAAGAGGGAAGGTTTACCTCTGATTTTAAGTTGGATTCCTGAATTTGTTTGAGGGCCTCTTCTAATGGAGGAACTGGTTTTTGAAAAACTAAGGGGATAATAAAGGTCAAATAGTACAGAATCACTTCATCTTCAACACTCTCTTTATATATAATTTAATTGGTCAATGATAAAATACTACCTTAAAACTTTTGTAAAAATATATTTTTTAGAATAGTGTAAATATTTTAAATTTAGACACCCAATTCCCCAATAAGAAACAGTTACCTCAAAATTATCATCACCAATTTTAAGAATATTTATTTGGAAAAATGAAACATTGAGAAATGTCCAGCCTTTTTAGTCTGGCATGCAAACTCCATTATATCTGATTTCATAGTTCCATAAACTTCTGATAAAATTTACAAATATTCTTATGAAGAAAAGGGGAAGATATAAAAACACCATTTAACATTTATTGAGCATTTACTGTTAAAGACATTATTTTTAAGCACTGTATAAGTATTAATTAATTTAATTCTTACTAAGGCCTTTGAGGCAGATGCTATTTGAATCTCCATTTTGCACCTGAGGAAACTGAAGCATAGAGAAGCTAAGTAACTTGTTCAAAGTCATACATTATATGGACACTCATCCACATACCGCTCTGCACAACCTCTAATCCAACCCTAGCTCCCATAAGTATCCACTTTCCCAAGAATTTCCATTGTACACTTTGGTACACACCTTCTTGTTTCAGTTGAAACATAGCTGCTTTTTAAAGGATATTGCTTTTCCTTCAGCCCTCTTATGGGGAGGCACAAATAACTAAAAATAACTCAAGGTCTGAAGGTAAAGTAGGTGACTTTCTAGCTCTCCAATGACATTACCAAACTGTTTCCTTCTTTCTCCTTTAAAAAACCTATGTCCTCAGACTTTTCCACTATTACAATGTTTGTTATTTACCTTAAAATGTTTAAGCAAAACCAGTATATTTTTATGAATGGGTTAGTTCAAACTTGAACTCTAGAGTCAAGGGGTGATTGCATAAAATACTAGTGAAAAATGCACAGTTACAAGATGGTTTGCTGGATATTCTAATCATAAAGGACCAATCCTCTTGAGGCAGAAACTATCAAGCTTTAGATTTTGATTGTTTTTCTAATTAGCATAATCAATGTCCCAAATGGTTGCCTATTGGTAAAACTAATGGCCAGTTGCACAGCCTGAGGAATATTAAAAATGGACTTTCTTTGTTGAAATTGAAGATATTTAAGACAAGTGGACTTTCCTAAAATATTTTAATCACTCTCTACCCTTGCATGAACAGAGAATAAGAATCTAGGGAGGTCTATACCCTATACCCTTACAGATGGTATTGAGGTTTGATCTCTGATTAGTCTTGGCTCCAGCTGTTAAACAGGAACATTTCTGATGGTCCAATACCAGAAGGCACAAAAATTTTGTCTCTGGAATGTGACTGTGTAAGTCTGAGTGGATCTTTCACATAAAGTGTAGTCAGAGCACCTAAAAGGATAGAGAACTGGGACTTTATTGAGCTTAGAGAACAAGTCGTACCCATCGTTTTGTGTCTGCTTTACTAAAAATGTTTAGTTGTGCTAGACTATAGTCTGAGACTTCGCTTTTATTAACACTCACCACTTATTGTCTATCAAAGAGAACTTAAAAACTACCTTTAAAACTAAGGTAGTTTTACAAACAGTTTACAAACACCCATTACTCTTTCTTGTTGCTGTTGTCTAATGACCTTCTAGTCACTACCTCATACTCACTGATGAAAATTTAAGCTTACATTTTTTGAGTACTTACGGTGTATTCGGGCTTTATTATTTCATTTAAACCACTAGCCTCCTCCTTCCAGTTCTTTTGCTCTAATATTCTAACTCCAACAATTCTCTGACCTCATCGAAACTCCCAATTCCTTTTTCGAAGCAAGGGGAAGCATCAGCTATCATGTACATCGGGTGAACCTTTGGTTTAACTCTCATAATTTGGGAATAAACTAAACCAATAGACAATTAAATACACAGTTATTTATCATAGCTTTGTTGTTGCTCTTCACTCATGGCATTACATTTTCTTAAAATTTTAATTTAATATTTTGTACAGGTAATATATTCATGTTCAGAAATAAAAAAAATAAAATACACATTTGGAAGTCTTGCTCTTATTGGTCATTTGTGTATTCTATCACTGTTTATGCAAATACAAACATACGTAAGTATATATTCTATTTTAAAAAGTTGAAGTATAGTTAATATACAATACTATATTAGTTTCAGGTGTACAACACAGATATTCAATATTTTTATGGATTATACTCCATTTAACATTATTAAAAAATAATGGCTATATTTCCCTGTGCTGTACAGTGTATCCTTGCTGCTTGCCTATTTTATACACAGTAGTTTGTGTCTTTTAACCCAGCAGTTCCCAACCTTTTTTGGCACCAGGGACTGGTTTCGTGGAAGACAATTTTTCCACAGACGGGGTGGGGGGTATGGTTCAGGCAGTAATGCGAGCAATGGGGAGTGACGGGGAGCAATGGGGAGCGGCAGATGAAGCTTTGCTCATTCGCCCACTGCTCACCTGCTCACCTGCTCACTGTTCGCCTCCTGCTGTGCAGCCCTGTTCCTAACAGGCTGCGGACCACTGGTGGTCCGCAGTCTGGGGGTTGGAGACCCCTGTTTTAACCCATACCCCTATTTTTCCCACCCTTTTCACCCTCTACACTGGTAACCACTAGTTTGTTCTCTGTATCTGTAAGGTTATTTCTGTTTTTAAATATACATTCATTTGTTTTATTTTTTAGATTTTGCATATAAGTGATAACAGAGCTTGTCTTTCTCTGACTTATTTCAATAAGGATAATACTCTATAGGTCCATCCATATTGTTGCAAATGGCAGAATTTCATTCTTTTTTGTGGCTAATATTTCATTGTATATATTTTCCCTAATTCAGTTAGAATTCTTATTACTATTGCTTTGAATTCTTTATCTGGTAAGTTATTTGTTTCATTATTTGTGTTTTTCTCTTGCTCTTTCAATGGAGAACAATTCTTCTATCTTCTCATTTTGCTTAACAGTCTCTGTCTCTATGAAATTAGGTGAAACAGCTACCTATTGCTGTCTTGAAGGGGTGTCCTTATGTGGAGCATCCCTATACAGCCTGTGTGTCCAGTGGTTTTGGTGGGAGAGCTGGATTTGACATGAACACAAGTCATGTCTTTCCTCAGGGTATGCTGGCAGCTATCACTTTGGAAGGATGTGGGGCTGGAGAAGGAGGGGTTAGGGCCAGAGCCAGGAGAGAGCTGGGGCTTTCTCTCTGCTCAGGGACTGTCACTGCCTTATTGGGGCCAGGGTCAGGTCCCAAGTTGCTGGAGCAGAAGCCCTAAGGATTGGGTCTGAGCTAGCTCTGTTCCATTTAAGTGTGAGCTTCCCCTCTCCCAGCACCAGCACTCTTGCCCCTGAGGTGAGCAGCGCTGGAACAAGAGGGGCCAGTGTGAGCTCTTGGTGTGTGACCAGGTGCAGGCTGCAACAGTTTGGCCATATAAAGAGTTTGGGCTGCTTCTGATGCGCTGCCTGTGCAAGTGTCCATGCCCTCACCCAAAGGATACCACTTTGGTTCTGAATTGCCTCTGTGTCTCACGGCTGAGCTCTTTCTTTGGTTGTGGCAGCCCTCGCTCCAGTGTGGAGCTGTGACATGAAGTAAGCAGGGATTGAGCATTCACTTGGCTCAGGCTGCGGTGTGCTCCAGAGCAGTTTCAGGAAACCAGTCAGCCACCTGCGCAGTTTCAATCTGCCTCTCTGCCCTCTTTTGGGAGTAAGCAAGTGTGCGTGTACTCCTCCCAAGCTCGAGTACAGGCTTCCCACAGCCCTCCTGTTAGTCCCACCAGCCCTCCAACCAGCCTAGGGGCTCATCTTCCCTGTGTTGGAACCCAGGACAGGGGCGCCCAATATGTGGCTGGAACAGAATCACTCACTTCTCAGGGAGGATTTCTGCCTGTGTAATCTCCCTTTTCCTCTGAGTACCCTTCCTGGGGCACAGGTCCCAACCTGATCGCTTCTCTTTCTTTCCTACCCTATTCCATGTGGATCTTTCTTTCAGCCTTGGTTGCACAGGAGTCTTTCTACCAGTTTCCAGTGAGAACTGTTTCACATGTAGATGTATTTTTGATGTGTTTGTTGGGGGAGGTGAGTTCTATGTCCTCCTACTCCACCATCTTGATCTCCTCCCTTAATACATATTCTAATTTCCCTCTTGTCTTACACAGAAGGTAGAATATAATGTATACTGATATGAATCTATACAATTTGGGGGGCTTCATTAAGAAAAAATACTGCAAAACTACTAATATAAAATTAGATGTAGAGGCCATGACAGTGAAACTTAAACCTTATTGGCTTTATTGTAAATCTATCTCTGCTGGAGATTGTTCCGTTTAAGTCCATAAAGAATTTCCCAGTTTTTTAATAGTTGCATTATATTCTATTGAGTGAATATGTACGTCATTTGTTTTTACTAAAACTCCTCACTTTCTGTACATAGGCCCTTGGGTAGTCAGCACCCTTTCTGGGGCAAATGATACTCATGAGTGGTGAGTACTCTGAGGCATTTAATACAACTGACCACATCCGCTTTCTTAAAACTACCTTTTCTTTTGCCTCTTATAACAATTTTCTCTGTTTGCTTTTGTTTCCCATCCTGCTTTCTTGATAACTACTTCTCAAAATCCATTTTTAGTTTTCATTTCTCTACTTATAATAAATGCTAGTGTGCACTAAGGTTCTATTTTAGGCCCTATCTTCAATCTGCCTCTATATCCAATATTTACCTTACCTTTCCACATGGCTTCCTTTACCAACTATATATCTATTAATCAGTGACTCTTAAATATAATTTCTATTCCATATCTTTTTCTTAAGTTTCAGATACATATTTCTAGTTGTTGATTTGATTTCCCCATTTGCATGAGTCATGGGAAGCTCAAAGTCAATGCACTTAAAATTTAATAAATAATCTTTCATATCTCTAACCTGATTCTTCTTCTTTATTTGCAACCTTGATTAATATCATCATCCACCAAAATAATTAATTCATTAACAAAGTCCTTATTGAGTGCTAAAAATTTGTGAGGCTCTGTGTTAGTTCCTAGGGGCACTGTTCTCCTAGTCTTTCTTCCAGCCATCTCTATAAATTAGTAACTGAATCTACTGATTATATCTCTTGAATGTATTACCTCCTGTCTCTATATCCAGTGCAGTGCTTTAATTTAGCAGCTTAACACTTCTTGCCACAAATACGGAAATAGTCTACTACTAGTCTACCTACTTTAATATGTCTCTACTTCAATTCACCTTCCCTGTTGTATGGATAATTATCTTTCTAACAAACAAATCTAATTTTAGCACAGACTCTTAGTTTCCTACCTAATATCCATTTTCCCTTTGTTCCTTGGTAACACACCCTATATTGTTAGGGGTGGCCATATAGCCACATTAAAAAAAACAACATCTATATTTTCCAGTCTCCCTTGCAGATGGAGTTGCCAATTAGATATAAGCAGATAGATGGGGTCTTCTAGGAAAACAATTTAAAGGGAGCTCAGAGGTATACCCTTCTGTCCTTTACATTTCTTCCTTCTTCCTGTCTACAACACTGACATGATGTCTGGAGCTTCAGCTGCTACCATATGACCATGAGGGTGAAGCTATGTAAATCACATACTGAGGGCAGCTGAGCTGAGAGACAGAAGGAGTATGTGTTCCCAGTGACTTTGCATAATCATCAAACCAGCTCCTGACTGCCGAACTGAGGACTTCACATTACACTAGAGAAAAATAAACCTCTATGATGTTTAAGATATTATTATTTTTAGCAATGTTACTAGCTGCCCTTACTTTCAGTAAGATCTCTTATTGACCCAGTTAACTGGCTTGTTTCCAGTTAAACAACTTTAAGTGGACTGTATATTGGATAAAGACAAAATTCCTAGCATGGCATACAAAGTTCTTAGAGAATTGTTCCAACTCATTTTTCTAGGCCTATATCCATTTTTTCCCTCATCCTATGCTTTGGATACACTTTGTATTTGCAATATATAGTTTACTTGCAAAAGCTGTTCCTTATGTCTGGGATGTTTTTAAATTGTCTCTTTGCTTGGCAAAATGCTTATTCTTCAAGATTCAAATTTTTCCAAGATTCAAATTTATCCGTCATATCCCTGTATAAGTTTTGTGTTCTTTCCTCTGTGCTCTCATAGTACTTTACACATTCTGCTACCATAGCAATTATATTTACTGACATTAATTCTTTATATTACTCTCATCTCCAAAATAAACTGTGAGGTCTTTAATGGTAGAGTACAATTAGATTTCTCTGTATCTCAGCATCTCAGCTTAGCCCAGGGCTGTGTACAATGCAGCACAACATATGTTTGCTGAATACATAAAGGTTCTGCTTCTTTATTTTTGAAGCTTTGACATTTTGTTGCTAATTCTGTGTTACTATTTAAGGCATAAAAAAATGTAGATGTGATATTGAAGAATCAAACATAATCATTTAAAAATTCTGAATTGGTTTCAGTCTTAGATTGTTGGATTATGTCACTCTGTACTTTTGTTTTATTTTGCCAGTCTCTCAAATATGAATTTGAGCAAAAATGTGGACAAAATGCCAAAATGAATCTGACATTAATTTACTAAACCTAACGACTTCCCTGCTGGTCCAGTGGTTTAGACTCCATGCTTCCACTGCAGGGGGCACGGGCTTGGTCCCTGGTCAGGGAATTAAGATTCCACATGCCGTGTGGTGCAGCCAAAAAAAAAGAAAAAGGATATATATATATATATATATATATATATACACACACACACATATATGTATACATATATGTATATATATATAAATTTACTAAACCTAAATGCTAAATTTTCTTTTTATGTTAAGCTATTAAAGCAGTTTTAAAAAGACAAAACACTGTAAGCCAGTATTAAGTAGAATCAAACTTGTGTACTTTCCAAATTTACAAATAGAGCCAACAAAATATTAATTCTCCAAATTAAACCTATATCAAATTGCAATTTTTCATTTGGTTAAAGTCCTATTATTCAAAAGGCATAGTAGTCTTTTTAGTCTGAATTTCCACTTTGTTTCTTAATTTTATTGGCTACTCAAGCTGAATGTGATTATAACTTTCATTTTTTGTTTTTATATTGTTCTAGAAATTAAGGCACCTGTTCTCTTCCGCTGTGAAAGAGGAATATAGGCACGCTGGAATTTTTCAGTAACTTCTTCAAACTTTTGTTTCCGTTGTTGAAGTATTTGTTCTCTGATTTGGTGTTCTCTTTCTTCTTGTTGTTTTCGTTTCTCTTCAAAAGCTCTGTATTTAAAACACAAGGTAGACAACAGAATTAGACAATAAGTTGATAAAATCGCAACACAGAAAATAGTTCCAAAACAATGCATTTATTATATAAGAGTGTTTTCATATTTCAAAAGTTTAATTACTTAGAAACAACGTTTTAAATTAAAAAAGGCCCTTTGCTAAGAATTTAAATACCTTTGCAAATAGTAATTTCAGAACCTTATCTAGGTCTTCTGCAACTAAGAGAAGGCCTTTAATGAAGCTCTTTCTAATTTTGGGCAGGCCTGCACACACATCCCACTTCCACTTCCCAAGCCCTGCTGTGGAAAAAGTCTTTTCTAAAAAGCTACACTATTTTCTATGATGTGAAGAACTAACTCATTGGTAAAAGAATCAGTCTTGAAAATTATGGGGTAACAAGGAAAATATTGTATATTTCTCTTTTTCTTTTAGCCAAAAGTTCAAAATTGGCAGTCATGTTGAGTCTGAACTATGCTAAAAATCTGGACAATTTACATAAAAATCTTGATTCTCGACTTCTTTTGAAAATATTTTGAAAGATTTGGCAACCCTGGACTCTTATTCACACATGGTTATAAACACCTGCCCATAATTCTTACCATCTCTATTTTTCTTAACTTTCCTGATTCATTTATTTCTGATTGTCCCTAGGCATTTGAGTTTATATTCAAAGAATTAATTTCAAAGAATTAATTATGTTCATAAGAATGTGTGTGTTTGAATGATTCAATAATTATCTTCTGGATAATGAGAAAAATGAAGAAGCAAGTCTACAACTCACTGGTAGAGAAACCTCCAAGTACCTCTTTGGAATACATGGGGTTGGGAGGTGGTTGGTAAGAACTCTTTAAATTTTTCAGTGCCATAGGTTACTATTAACCATCTTTCCAAAGACCTCCACTGGCTGGAGCATTATTCTAGTTTAATAACTCAGATTTTAGGAACTATAATTCTGGGCAGTAGGGCCATAGATCTTCAAGTGGTTCAGTCTCTGAGGTAGGTACGAGGTAGTGGTGTGGTGCCACAGGTGAGAGAGGATATTTTTACTTCTCAAAACAATCTCCTTCCCAGATGAATTCCCCCAGAATCCATCATTGGGTACTGGAACCAGCCCTGCTGTCCCAGGAGCGCATGGAAACCTTTCACTACTAGGAAATCCGCCAGTGGCTTTCAGGACCAGCCAACTGTCCTGGGAGTGTGTGGATAACTCCTCCCACTAGGAAATTTGCTAGTGGGTGCCAGGACTTGCCCTGGTGTCCTAGGAGGGCACAGATAGCTCCCTGCACTAGGAAATTCACCCAGAGGAGGGGCTGAAACCACAGTTGAACCCCAGGGGCTATGTGACTAAGAAAGAAGAGCTGAAATCTCTCCTCGTGGCTGCACAAACTGTGGACTTACACCTCGGCTGACAGATTCCTAAATTCAGTGTCTGCGAAACATCTGAAAGGACAAGTGCTCTTGCATCTGGGACGAGTCTGGCTTTATCAGCTGTGGGCTCTGTGCGCATGTACATGTGGGAGTAGGGCCAGACCAGAGTTTGAGCTGCCTCCATAGCTCCCACAGCAGGTCCAGGTGCATGATTACTGCAGTACTGGGACCTAACCTCAGTAGACCTGTGCTGGTGGCTGGGTGAAAAGAATGTCCGAGAGTTACCAGGGCCAATTGCCAGCATACCCACAGTTAAGGTGGGACTGAGAGCAGTGCCAACAACAGATACTTTGTGAGCCCACACAATGGGTGAAAGGGGACACAACAGAGCACATACACAGGTGAACAGCTCTAAAGGAGGAAAACTCAGTGGCTTCTCTCCTAGCGAGAATGCTCCAATTCTGCCTACCTTGCACCACAGATCAGAACCACAGTGAAGAAACAGATCTGGGGGCCTCTACTCCAACACCTAGGGAGTAGACTCCACCCCGACAGGGCAGTGACAACCACAGAGCAAAGGGGAGCCCCTGCTCAATATCTAGGGCAGGCTCTGATCACCACAACACCAATCAAAGCCCCTATCAAAGGGATAACAGCACAAGCCTCTGGACCAACCTCACCCAACAGAGGGCAGACACCAGAAACAAGAGGAACTACAACACTGCAGCCTGCAGAAAGGAGACCACAAACACAGTAAGTTAGACAAAATGAGATGACAGAAAAATAAGTTACAGATGAAGGAGCAAGGTAAAAATCCACAAGACCAAATAAATGAAGAGGAAATAGGCAATCTACCTGAAAAAGGATTCAGAGTAATGATAGTAAAGATGATCCAAGATCTCAGAAACAGAATGGAGGCATGGATCAAGAAGATACAAGAAAAGTTTAACAAAGAACTAGAAGAACTAAAGAACAAACAAACAGAGATGAACAAGACAATAACTGAAATAAAAAATACACTAGAAGGAATCAATAGCAGAATAACAGAGGCAGAAGAATGGATAAGTGAGCTGGAAGACAGAATGGTGGAAATCTCTGCCATGGAACAGAATAAAGAAAGATTCTTTATTCTGTTCTCAGAGACCTCTGGGACAATATTAAATCTAGTCTCAGAGACCTCTGGGACAATATTAAATGTACCAACATTCCAATTATAGGGGTCCCAGAAGAAGAAGAAAAAGAGAAAGGGCCTGAGAAAATATTTGAAGAGATCATAGTCATAAACTTGCCTAACATGGGAAAGGAAATAGTCACCCAAGTCCAGGAAGCGCAGAGAGTCCCATACAGGATAAACCCAAGGAGAAACATGCCGGGACACATATTAATCAAACTAACAAAAATTAAATACAAAGAAAAATATTAAAAGCAACAAGGAAAAGCAAAAATAAAATACAAGGGACTCTCCATAAGGTTTTCAGCTGATTTTTCAGCAAAAACTCTGCAGGCCAGAAGGAAGTGGCAGGATATACTTAAAGTGATGAAAGGAAAAACCAAATCCAAGAATACTCTAACCAGCAAGGCTCTCATTCAGATCTGACAGAGAAATCAAAAGCTTTACAGACAAGCAAAAGCTACCTGAATTCAGCACCACCAAACCAGCTTGACAACAATTGCTAAAGGAAATTCTCTAGGCAAGAAACACAAGAGGGGCTTCCCTGGTGGCGCAGTGGTTGAGAATCTGCCTGCTAATGCAGGGGACACAGGTTCGAGCCTTGGTCTGGGAAGATCCCACATGCCGCGGAGCAACTAGGCCCATGACCCACAACTACTGAGCCTGCGCATCTGGAGCCTGTGCTCCGCAACAAGAGAGGCCACGATGGTGAGAGGCTCGCACACCGTGATGAAGAGTGGCCCCCACTTGCCGCAACTAGAGAAAGCCCTAGCACAGAAACGAAGACCCAACATAGCAATCAATCAATCAATGAATAAAATAAAATCTAAAAAAAAAAAAGAAACACAAGAGAAGAGAACAAAAGTGGAAGGGAAGAAAAAAGACCTACAAAACCAAACCCAAGGTTCAAGATGGTGGAGTAGAAGGACATGCGCTCATCTCCTCTTGCGAGAGCACCAAAATCACAGCTAACTCCTGAACTACCATTGACAAGAAGACGCTGGAACCTACGATAAAAGATACACCACATCCAAAGACAAAGGAGAGGCTGCAATAAGATGGTAGGAGGGGTGCAATCACGATAAAATCAAATCCCATACCCGACAGTTCAGCGACCCACAAACTGGAGAACAATTATACCACAGAAATTCTCCCACTGGAGTGAAGGTTCTGAGCTCCATGTCAGGCTCCCCAGCCTGAGGATCTGGCAATGGGACTAGGAATCTCCAGGGAACCTGACTTTGAAGGCCAGTGGGATTTGATTGCAGGACTTCTACAGGACTGGGGGAAACAGAGACTCCATTCTTGGAGGGCACACACAAAGTCTTGGATGCACCAGGATGCAGGGGAAAAGAGCAGGGACCCCATAGGAGACTGAACCAAACTTACCTGCTAGTGTTGGAGGGTCTCCTGCAGAGGCAGGGGGTGGCTGTGGTTCACTGCAGGGACAAGGGCAATGACAGCAGCAGTTTGGGAAGTACCCATTGGCATGAGCCCTCCCAGAGGCCTCCAGTAGCCCCAACATACAGCCTATAGGCTCTAGGGTTGGATTGCCTCATGCCAAACAACTAACAGGGAGGGAACACAGCCCCACCCACCAGCAGACAAGTGTATTAAAGTTTTACTGAGCCCTTGCCCACCAGAGCAAGACCCAGTTCTACCAACCACCAGTCCCTCCCACCAGGAAGCTTGCACAAGCCTCTTAGATAGATAGCCTCATCCACCAGAGGGCACATACAGAAGCAACAAGAATACAGTCCTGCAGCCTGCAGAATGAAAACCACAATCACAGAAAGTTAGACAAAAGGAAAAGGCAGAGGATTATGCCCCAGATGAAGGAACAAGATAAAACCCCAGAAAAACTACTAAATGAAGTGGAGATAAACAAACTTCCAGAAAAAGAATTCAGAAAAAAGATAGTGAAGATGATCCAGGATCTCAGAAAAAGAATGGAAGTAAAGATTGAGAAGATGCAAGATATGTTTAACAAAGACCTAGAAGAACTAAAGAACAAACAGAGATGAATAATACAGTAACTGAAATGAAAAACACACTATAAGGAGTCAATAGCAGAATAACTGAGGCACAAGAACGGATAAGAGACCTGGAAGAAAAAATGGTGGAAATCACTGCCATGGAACAGAATAAAGAAAAAAGAATGAAAAGAAATGAAGATAGCCTAAGAGACCTCTGGGACAACATTAAACACACAAACATTTGCATTATAGGGGTCCCAGAAGGAGAAGAGAGAGAGAAAGGACACGAGAAAATATTTGAAAAGACAACAGCTGAAAACTTCCCTAACGTGGGATAGGAAACAGTCAACCAAGACCAGGAAGTGCAGAGACTCAGAGGCAGGATAAACCCAAGGAGGAACATGCTGAGACACATAGTAATCAAATTGAAAAAAAAAATTAAAGACAAAAAAAAAATATTAAAAGCAACAAGGGAAAAAGGACAAATAACATACAAGGGAACTCCCATAAAGTTATCAGATGATTTCTCAGCAGAAATTCTGCAAGCCAGAAGGGAGTGGCACAATAATTTAAAGTGATGAAAGGGAAGAACCTAAAACCAAGAACACTCTATCCACCAAAGCTCTCATTCAGATTTGATGGAGAAATCAAAAGCATTACAGACAAGCAAAAGCTAAGAGAATTTAGTCCCACCAGACCAGCTTTGCAACAAATGCTACAGGAACTCCTCTAGGTGGGAAACAGACTAGCAGCTAAAGAAAATTAAAAAACCCCTTGTACTTATATAGACTGTATATCAAAACCACATGGAAACAGCAAACTCAAAAACTACAATAGATACACACACACAAAAGAAAAAGCAACCCAAACACAACACTAAAAATGGTCATCAAACCACAAGAGAAGAGAACAAAAGAGGAAGGGAAGAAAAGGGATGTAAAAAAACAAACCCAAAACAAGAAAATAGCAATAGAAATACACATATCAATAATTACCTTAAATGTAAATGGATTAAATGAGTCAACCAAAAGACAGACTAGCTGAGTGGATACAAAAACAAGACCCATATATATGCTGTCTACAAGAGACCCACTTCAGACCTAGGGACACATACAGACTGAAAGTGAGAGGGTGGAAGAAGGTATTCCATGCAAATGGAAATCAAAAGAAAGCTGGAGGAGCAATACTCATATCAGACAAAATACACTTTAAAATAAAGATTGTTATAAGAGACAAGGAAGGACACTACATAATGATCAAGGGATTAATCCAAGAAGAAGATATAACAATTGTAAATACATATGCACCCAACATAGGAGCACCTCAGTACATAAGGCAAAAGCTAACAGCCATAAAAGGGGAAATCAACAGTAACACAATAATAGTGGGGGACTTTAACACCCCACTTACACCGAAGGACAGGTCATCCAGACAGAAAATTAATAAGGAAACACAAGCCTTAAATGACACATTAGACCAGACAGACTTAATTGATATTTATATGACATGCCATCTGAAAGCAGCAGCATACATTTTCTCCTCCAGTGCACATGGAACATCCTCCAGGATAGATCACATCTTGGGTCACAAATAAAGCCTTGGTACATTTAAGAAAACTGAAAATTCGTTTTTTAAACATCTTTTTTGGAGTATAATTGCTTCACAGTGTTTTGTTAGTTTTTGCTGTATAACTGTGAATCAGGTATATTCATAGATATATCCCCATATACCCTCCCTCTTGTGTCTCCCTCCTACCCTCCTTATCCCACCCCTCTAGGTTGTCGCAAAGCACCGAGGTGATCTCCCTGTGCTATGCAGTTGCTTCCCACTAGCTATCTATTTTATATTTGGTAGTGTATATGTGTCAATGTTACCCTCTCAGTTTGTCCAACTTACCCTTCCCCCAGCCCGTGTCATGTCAAACATCTTTTCTGAACACAACACTATGATATTAGAAATCAACTACAGAAAATAAACTGTACAGAACACAAACACATGGAGGCTAAACGATGTGTTACTAAATAAACAATGGATCACTGAAGAAATCAAAGAGGATATAAAAAAATACCTAGAAAAAAATGACAATGAAAACACGATAACCCAAAGCCTATGGGATGCAGCAAAAGCAGTTCTAAGAGGGAAGTTTCTTGCAATACAATCCTACCTCAAGAAACAAGAAAAATCTCAAATAAACAACCTAATCTTACACCTGAAGCAACTAGAGAAAGAGGAACAAACAAAACCCAGAGTTAGTAGAAGGAAAGAAATCTTAAAGATCAGACTAGAAATAAATGAAATAGAAACAAAGAAAACAATAGCAAAGATAAGTGAAACTAAAAGCTGGTTCTTTGAGAAGGTAAACAAAATTGATAAACCTTTAGCCAGAAACATGAAGGAAAGAAGGGAGAGGACTCAAATCAATAAAATTAGAAACGAAAAAGAAGTTACACTGATACTACAGAAATACAAAGGATCATAAGAGACTACTAAAAGCAACTATATGCCAAAAAAAAAAAAAAAAAGGACAACCTGGAAGAAATGGACAAATTCTTAACCTTCCAAGACTGAACCAGGAAGAAATAGAAAATATAAACAGACCAATCACAAGCACTGAAATTGAAACTGTGATTAAAAATCTTCCAACAAACAGAAGTCCAGGACCAGATGGCTTCACAGGTGAATTCTATCAAACATTTAGAGAAAAGCTAACACTTATCCTTCTCAAACTCTTCCAAAATATAGCAGAGGGAGGAACATTCCCAAACTCATTCTACAATGGGACCATCACCCTGATACCAAATCTAGTCAAAGATATAACAAAAAAAGAAAATTACAGGCAAATATCCTGATGAACATAGATGCAAAAATCCTCAACAAAATACTAGCAAACAGAATCCAACAACACATTTAAAGGATCATACACTCTGATCAAGTGGGATTTATCTCAGGGATGCAAGGATTCTTCAATATACACAAATCAATCAGTGTGATACAACATATTAACAGATTGAAGAATAAAATGATAAAATCATCTCAATAGATGCAGAAAAAGCTTTTGACAAAATTCAATACCCGTTTATGATAAAAACTCTTCTGAAAGTGGGTAGAGAGGGAACCTACCTCAATATAATAAAGGCCATATATGACAAATCCATGGTAAACATCATTCTCAATTGTGAAAAACTGAAAGCATTTCCTCTAAGATCAGTAAGAAGACAAAGATGGCCACTCTTGCCACTATTATTCAACATAGTTCTGGAAGTTTTATCCATGGCAATCAAAGAAGAAAAAGAAATAAAAGGAATCCAAATTGGAAAAGAAGACGTAAATCTGTCACTGTTTGCAGATGACATGATAGTAGGCATAGAAAATCCTAAAGATGCTACTAGAAAACTACTAGAGCTAATCAATGAAATTAAGCTGCAAGATACAAAGTTGCAGGATACAAAATTAATACACAGAAATCTCTTGCATTCCTATACACTAACAACGAATAATCAGAAAGAGAAATTAAGGAAACAGTCTCATTTACCATCGCAACAAAAAGAATAAAATACTTAGGAATAAACCTACCTAAGGAGGCAAAAGACCTGTATGCAGAAAACTATAAGATACTGATGAAAGAAATCATAGATGACATAAACAGATGGAGAGATATACCATGTTCTTGGATTGCAAGAATCAGTATTGTGAAAATGACTATATTACCCAAAGCAATCTACAGTTTCAGTGCAATCCCTATCAAATTATCAAGAGCATTTTTCACAGAATTAGAACAAAAAAATTTACAATTTGTATGGAAACACAAAAGACCACGAATAACCAAAGCGATCTTGAGAAAGAAAAACAGAGCTGGAGGAATCAGACTCCCCAACTTAAGACTATACTACAAAGCTACAGTAATCAAGAGAGTATGGTACTGGCAGAAAAACAGACATATAGATCAATGGAACAGGATAGAAACCACAGAGACAAGCCTATGGTCACCTAATCTATGATAAAGGAGGCAAGAACATACAATGGAGAAAAGACAGCCTCTTCAATAAGTGGTGCTGGGAAAACTGGACAGCTACATGTAAAAGAATGAAATTAGAACACTCCCTAACACCATACACAAAAATAAACTCAAAATGGATTAGAGACCTAAATATAAGGCTGGACACTATAAAAATCTTAAAGGAAAACATAGGCAGAACACACTTTGACATAAATTGCAGCAAGATATTTTTTGATCCACCTCCTAGAGTCATGAAAATAAAAACAAAAATTAAAAAATGGGATCTAATTAAAATAAAAATCTTTTGCATGGCAAAGGAAACCATAAACAAAATGAAAAGACAACCCTCAAAATGGGAGAAAATATTTGCAAGCAAAGTAACTGACAAAGGACTAATCTTCAAAATATACAAACAGCTCATGCTGCTCAATATCAAAATAAAAACAAATAACCCAATCAAAAAATGAGTGGAAGTTCTAAATAGTCATTTCTCCTAAGAAGATATACAGATTGCCAACAAACACATGAAAAGATTCTCAACATCACTAATTATTAGAGAAATGCAAATCAAAAGTACAATGGGGTATCACCTCACACTAGTCAGAATGGCCATCATCAAAAAATCTAGAACCAATAAATGCTGGACAGGGTGTGGAGAAAAGGAAACCTCCTACAGTGTTGGTGGGAATGTAAATTGATACAGTCACTATGCAGAACAGTATAGAGGTTCCTTAAAAATCTAAAAATAGAACTACCATATGACCCAGCAATCCCACTACTGGGCATATACCCTGAGAAAACCATAATTCAAAAAGATACATGTAGCACTATGGTCATTGCAACACTACTTACAATAGCCAGGACATGGAAGCAACCTCATTGTCCATTGACAGATGAATGGATAAAGAAGATGTGACACATATATACAATGGAATATTACTCAGCCATAAAAAGAAATGAAACTGAGTTATTTGTAGTGAGGTGGATGGACCTAGAATATGTCATATAGAGTGAAGCAAGTCAGAAAAAGAAAAACAAATACTGTATGCTAACACATATATATGGAATCTAAAAAAGTGGTACTAGTGAACCTAGTGGGAGGGCAGGAATAAAGATGCATATGTAGAGAATAGAACTGAGGACATGGCAGCGAAGGGGAAGCTGGGACAAAGTGACAGAGTAGCATTGACATATATACACTACCAAATGTAAAATGGATGGCTAGTGGGAAGCTGCTGCATAGCACTGGGAGACCAGCTCGATGCTTTGTGATGACCTAGAGGGATGGGTTAGGGAGGGTGGAAGGAGGCTCAAGAGGGGGAGGATATGGGGATACATGTATACATGTAGCTGATTCACTTTGTTGTACAGCAGAAACTAACACAACATTGTAAAGCAATTATACTCTAATAAAGAAGAAGAAGAAGAAAAAAAGAATTCCCCCAGGACAAGTCAAGGAAAGTGGCATTCACAACTTGATTCAACATAGTACTGAGAGTCCTAGCCAGAGTAATTAGGCAAGAAAAATAAGGCACCCAAATTGGAGAGGAAAAAGTAAACTTTTCTCTATTCACAGATAACATGATATGTGTAGAAAACCCTAACAATTGCACAAAGACACTGTTAGAACCAATAAACAAATTCAGCAAAGTTGCAGGATAAAAAATCAACACACAAAAATCATTTGTGTTTCTATACCTAATAATGAACAGTATGGAAAGGAAGTTAAGAAAAAAATTCCATTTTCATTATTATCAAAAATAACAAAATATATAGGAAAAAACTTAACCAAGGAGTGGAAAGACTTGTACACTGAAACTATAAAACATAGATGAAAGAAATTTTAAAACACAAATAAATGGAAAGACACACCGTGTTCATAGATTGGAAGACTTAATATTGCTAAGATACCAATACTATCCAAAGTGACAATTCTTATCAAAACCTCAATGGTGTTTTTTTGCAGAAATAGAAAGATCTATCCTAAAATTCATATGAAATCTCAAGGGACCCCAAATAGCTAAAACAGTCTTGATAAAGAACAAAGGTGGAGGTCTCACACTTCCTGATTTAAAAACTTACTACAAATCTATGGTAATCAAAGCAGTGTAGTACTGGCATAAAGACAGACACATAGATTAACAGAGTAGATTAGACAGACCAGAAGTAAACCCTTGCATGGTCAAATGATTTTCGACAAGGGTGCCAAAACCTTGTGTCTTTGAGGAAAAGATAGTCTTTTCAGTAAATGGTATTGGGAAAACTGGATATCCATATGCAGAAGACTGAACTTGGACCCTTATCTTACAGCATATATGAACATTAACTCAAAATAGATCAAAGACCTAAACATAAGAGCCAAAACTATAAAACTCTTAGAAGAAAACATAAGGAAAAAGCTTCACTGGATTTGGCAACAATTTCTTGGACATGACACCAAAAGCATAGGCAACAAAAGAAAAAATAAATTGGACTTCATCAAAATTAAAAACTTTTATGCATCAAAGAACATTTTTAACAGTCAAAACGTAACCCACGGAATGGGAGAAAATATTTGCAAATCATATATCTGATAAGGGATTGATATCATGAATATATAAAGAACTCCTACAATTCAACAATAAAAATAACCTGGTTAAACAATGGGCAAAGGACTTGAATAGACATTTCTCCAAAGAAGATATACAAATGCCACAAAGCACATGAAAAGATGCTCAACATCACTAATCATTAGGAAAATGCAAATCAAAACCACATTGAGATACCACTGTATACCCATCAGGATGACTATTATATTTATAAAAAACACAGAAAATTACAACTGTTGATGAGGATGTGGAGAAATTAGAATCTTTATTCATTGCTGGTGGGAATGTAAAACAAGCAGCTGCTGTAGAAAATGGTACTGTGATTCCTCAAAAAATTACATTGAATTACCATGATTCCACTTCTGGGAATATAACCAAAAGAAGTGAAATCAGGGGCTTAAACATATGTTTTTACACTCATGTTCATAGCAGTATTATTCACTATAGCCAAAAGACAGAAGCAACTCAAGCATCCATTGACAAATGAAATGATAATCAAAATGTAACATCCACATACAATGGAATATTGTTCAGCCTTAAAAATAAGGAACTTCTGACACATTCTACAACATGGATGAACCTTGAAGGCATTCTGCTAAGTTAAATAAGCCAGTCACACAAGGAAAAATCTTATATAATTCTACTTATATGAGGTACCTAGAGTAGTCAAGTTCACAGAGAGAGAAAATGCAGTAGTGGTTGCCAGGGGCTGGAGGAAGGGAGGGTATGGGGAGTTAGTGTTTAATAGGCACAGAGTTTCAGTTGGGGAAGAAGAAAAAGTTCTGGAGATGGATGATTGTGGTGGTTGCACAACAGTGTGAATGTACTTAATGTCACAACTATATACTTAAAAATGGTTCAACTGATAAATTTTGTTATGCATAATTTATCACAATAAAAAATAAGCATCCCCCCAGGTCTTTGATATTGAAGATGTTTTCTCAACCTTATGCAATGTACAGTGCAAGTGCACCTGTAAGCTCCTTTGTGCAACCAGATTGAACCCCTAAGCCTCTCCATACTGAGATATAATTTATCAGCACTGTCCACTAGAAATAAAATGTAAGCTGTATATATAATTTTACATTTTCTAGTAGCCACATTAAAAAACAGGAGAATTTCAGTATTTTATTTAACTCAGTATATCCAAAATATTATTATTTCAACATGTATCAATGAAAAAATTATTGGAATATTTTATTTCTTTTTTTGTACTAAGTGTTGTTTTACATTTCAGTTGGGACTAGTCACATCTTAAGTGCTCAATGGACACATCAGACTAGCAGCTATCTTAATAGACTTTGTTGGTAGGCCGTGTGGTTTTCTGAAGAAGGAAGGGCTTTTGTAGCAGGCAAAGACTTGAGGACAAGGAAGTGAGGTTAAAAACTAGGAAGGCCTATAAAGGGATTAATTTAACTTCTTAAATAATTTTCCCTTATACCATAGAAAAATACACAGTTGTCATTTAATTTTACAAAAGTTTTGTTTTTAAACAGAGTTTCCTTTAATTATTCTAATCCCGTGATTCTCAACATTTCCCTTTCCCTCAGGGTGCTTGGGAATTTGTGGAGGAGTCTGATTGTCACAATAATTGGGGTGGGCTCCCAGATTTTAGTTCCCTAGGACAAAGAATGCTAAATGTCATATAATGCATGAGACAATTTCATACAAAAAAGAATTAGTCTACTCCCAAAACTAAAGGCCCATCCACTGGAAAATCCTTCTAGTGTGATATACCCCTAGAGCCTTGTGTGGTGGAATCCTGAGAATGGCAGACTTGCAAGATATTTACACTTCTACTGTCACAAGTGCAGGCTGAACAGAATTGTATCGAGGGGACTAGGTCCAAAACTTTTTGGCAATAACCAGCAGCAGGACCCAACAAAATTGGGGATGGGGAGGGTCAGTTGATATGGAGATATATATATCTCCATATGGAGAAATATGGAGAAATATTACTAGCTTTCACTAGGTGAACAATGAGGGTGAGAGGTAAGATAAACACCGACTTCACTACTTCTATCCCTGATTTCCACTTGTTTAGAGGAAGGACACCTTTGAGGAAAGAGGAAGGCAGAGGTTCAAGTCACACGTGAATCTTAAGACAATTAAATTGAACAGAACTATAAAGAGAGAACTGGAAATTTAGAAAAGAAAAATAAAACATATGGAATGCCAGTTCATTTATTATAATGCAGTCTTTGAAAAGAGATAAAGAAAACAGAGGTAATTAAATGGAGGCATTAAAGAGTATTCTACTTTTGTTAGGAGGCTTGCTTGGCAGAAGCTGATAGAGTCAATTCAGAAAGTTCCAAAGATAGTCTCCAATGAACCATGATTATGTAGTCCTCTCTGCTTGAATCAGTCTGGCCCTGTGTCTCTCTTATAACCAACAGAATGTTATAGAAGTCATGCTGTGTGACATCCCAAGTGAGATTAGAAACTCTGTAGCTTCCAAGTTGTTCTTTTGGAATGCTTGCTCTAGGAAAAGACAGACTCCATGTAAGAAGTTGAATGATCTTGAGATCACCATGTGGACTAGTCCAAACTACCTAAAGGGAGAGAGAGCACATGGAAAGAGATTCCTGGCTAGCCTCCAGCTGTTCTAGCCATCCCAGCCCAAGCACAAAATATGTTACAAGAAGCCGTCTTGGATGTCTAGCTCAGTAGAACCTTCAGATAACTCCCCCACCACCAAAATCTGAGTGCAACAGCATGAGATTCCCAAGTGAGAATTAACCACCTGAACCAGCCAACAAACAGAAGTATAATAAATTGTTTTAAGCCACTAAGCTTTAGGGTTGTCTGTTTTAATAGCAGGAAATGATCAGAATAACTTTAAACCAATACTTTTAAAAAACCAGTTAACATTTATTTAGTGGGGATGGGAATAAATTTTTATTACTAAATATTCTTTACTTTCTTATTTATACTAATTATAAAGGATTTATTAGTCCATCTATTATACAAGCTTTTATGACTAGGAAAAGTTAAGAAGCATACTGGAAATTAGTGTTTTGCTAATAAAATATCCTCTGTAAACAGCACTATATCATGAATTGTTCAGTTTCAGAGTATCAGTAGTTTGCAACTGCCAACTTAGGCAACTGTCATTTTTATGTCTCATGGCTGACAGTGTAGCATGTAATTGAACAAAACAACTTACATTTACTACTACTTTTAAAAAAAAACAGAGATGTCTGTTCTAGGGATTTTTAAAATTTTTGTATTTTTCTTCTAAAGCACTGTCTCTTTCACTGGTAATGAGAACGATTTATAACTATCTAGTCAGATAAGGAAGAAACCTTAGCTACAATATATTACTAATTTAGTGATGCTTCAGTGATACTTATAGATATTTTTTCCTGGGCAAATGCATTGATGATCTGTCCTTTAATCTGGCTAACATGAAGCTCATTCTAGACAAAACTGTACATCTGAGAGTTGGCTTGAGAAATCCATGGCTGTCTAGATGTTTAAGGGAATTTTTTAAATAAATAAAATAAATAAATAAACTTCCTGTAATTCAAATATGTAAAGTGGCTCAATAATATCTCATATCTGAATCATCAAATAAGACATTGAATTTTTATTTGGTATAGCAGACACTAACAACAACAAGGAAACAAGTTATTTGTTGTTTAGCATCTCAAAACAGGAAAAATAAATTATAACCATTTTATTGTTATTGTAAAGATAGATGATATTGAAAAGATTCTAGTGAGCAAGGAATAATAATTGAGAATTTGTTACCGTTATCCATTATTACTCTTATAAGAGAGAGAAAATATAATTGATGTTTACATTGGTTTTATATTAGTAGATACAGAATAGCAAATGTGTGAGAACCTTTTATAGGTTAAACACTTAAAGGAAAATAAAAGCATAGTGAGGAGAGAAATGAAAGTTATTTAAAAAATAAATAAATGGAAATTTTGGAGCTGAAAAGTACAATATCTGAAACAAAAATTTTACTAGTAGGCTTAGTAGCAGATTATGGATATCAGAAGAGTCAGTAAACTTGAGGACAGATTAATTAGAAATCATCTAGTCAGAAGAACAGAACGAATGAGATGGGAAAAGAATGAGTAACAGCTTTAGTGACCTGCGGGTCACTAAATAGTAAGCAGTAATTATTATGTGTATGTGGTACAATACATGTGTAATCGGAGTCCCAGATACAGAAGAGAAAGAGAATGAGGCAGAAAACGTTTGAAGAACTATGGCCTAAAATTTCCTATATTTGGTGAAATATATTAAATTACAGATAAAAGCAGCTCAGTGAACTCCTATTAAGATAAAAACCAAAAACACAGACATAGGTAATTTTAGTCAAACTACTGAAAAGCAAAGATAAAAATTAAATCTTGGTCTTGATTCCCAAGCCAGGGGTCGAGCCTGGTCCCCCATGGTGGGTGGGCTGAGGCCAGGCCACTGGACTGCCAAAGAATTCCCAGCCCCAGGGAATATTAAATGATGTGAGCTCTCCCAGAGGTGCCTATCTTGGCACCAAGACCCAGCTCCACGCAACAACCTGCAAGCTCCAGTGCTGGACTCCTCAGCCCAAACAACCGGCAAGACAGGAACACAGTCCCACCCATTAGCAGACAGGCTGCCTAAAGTTGTACTAAGCTTAAAAATGCCCTAAAACAAACCCTCTGACATGGCCCTGCCCACCAGAGGGACAAGACCACCCACCACAGCACAGGCACTAGTCACACCTACCAGGAAGACTACACAAGCCCCTGGGCCAACATCACCCACCAGGGAGCAGACACCAGAAACAAGAGGAACAACGACCCTGCAGCCTGCGGAAAGGAGACACAAACCCAGTAAGTTAGACAAAATGAGACGACAGAAAAATAAGTTACAGATGAAGGAGCAAGGTAAAAATCCACAAGACCAAATAAATGAAGAGGAAATAGGCAATCTACCTGAAAAAGAATTCAGAGTAATGATAGTAAAGATGATGCAAGATATAAGAAATAGAATACAAGCATAAATCGAGAACATACAAGAAATGTTTAACAAGGACCTAGAAGAACTAAAGAACAAGTAAACAGAGATGAACAATACAATAACTTAAATGAAACATACACTAGAAGGAATCAATAGCAGAATAACTGAGGCAGAAGAATGGATACGTGAGCTGGAATATAGAATGGTGGAAATAACTGCCACAGAACAACAACAACAAAAAAGAATGAAAAGAAATGAGGGCAGTCTCAGAACTTCTGGGGCAACATTAAACATGCCAATATTTGAATTATAGGGGTCCCGGAAGAAGAAGAAAAAGAGAAAGGGTCTGAGAAAATATCTGAAGAGATTATAGTCAAAAACTTCCTTAACATGGGAAAAGAAAGAGTCACCCAGATCCAAGAAGCCCAGAGAGTCCCATACAGGATAAATCCATGGAGGAACACACCAAGACACATATTAATCAAACTAACAAAAACTAAACACAAAGAAAAAATATTAAAAGCAGCAAGGGAAATGCAACAAATAACACACAGGGGAATCCCCATAAGATTAACAGCTGATCTTTCAGCAGAAGCTCTGCAGGCTAGAAGGCAGTGGCAGGATATATTTAAAGTGATGAAAGGGAAAAACCTACAACCAAGATTAGTCTACCAGCAAGGATCTCATTCAGATTCTACAGAGACATCAAAAGCTTTACAGACAAGCAAAAGATAAGAGAATTCAGCATGACCAAACCAGATTTACAACAAATGCTAAAGGAACTTCTCTAGGCAGGAAACACAAGAGAAGGAAAAGACCTACAAAAACAAACCCAAAACAATTAAGAAAATGGTCATAGGAACATACATATTGATAATTACCTTAAATGTAAATGGATTAAATTCTCCAACCAAAAGACACAGACTGGCTGAACAGATACAAAAACTGGACCCATATATATGCTGTCTACAAGAGACCCACTTCAGACCTAGGGACACATACATACTGAAAGTGAGGGGTTGGAAAAAGATATTCCATGCAAATGGAAATCAAAAGAAAGCTGGAGTAGCAATACTCACATCAGACAAAATAGACCTTAAAATAAATACTGTTGCAAGAGACTAGGAAGGACACTACATAATGATCAAGGGATCCCAAGAAGAAAACATAACAATTGTAAATATATATGCACCCAACATAGGTGCTCCACAATATATAAGGCAATTGTTAACAGCCATAAAAGGGGAAATCGACAGTAACACAATAATAGTGGGGGACTTTAACACCCCACTTACAGCAATGGACAGATCATCCAGACAGAAAATTAATAAGGAAACACAAGCCTTAAATGACACATTAGACCAGATAGACTTAATTGATATTTATAGGACATTCCATCCAAAAGCAACAGAATACACTTTCTTCTCAAGTGTACATAGAAATTCTCCAGGATGGATCATATTGTGGGTCAAAAATAAAGCCTCGGTAAATTTAAGAAAACTGAAATCATATCAAGCATCTTTTCCAACCACAATGCTATGAGACTAGAAATCAATTATAGAAAATACACCATAAGAAATACAAACACATGGAGGCTAAACAATATGTTAATAAATAAACAATGGATCACTGAAGAAATCAAAAAGAAAATAAAAAAAAATACCTGGAGACAAATGACAATGAAAATACAACAATCCAAAACCTATTGGACTCAGCAAAAGCAGTTCTAAGAGGGAAATTTATAGCAATACAATCCCAGCTCAAGAAACAAGAAAAATCTCAAATAAACAACCTAACCTTACACCTAAATCAATTAGAGAAAGAACAAACAGAGCCCAAAGTTAGCAGAATGAAAGACATCATAAAGATCAGAGTAGAAATAAATGAAATAGAGATGAAGAAAATAGCAAAGATCAATAAAACTAAAGCTGGTTCTTTGAAAAGATAAACAAAATTGATAAACCTTTAGCCAGACTCATCAAGAAAAAAAGGGAGAGGACTCAAATCAATAAAATTAGAAATGAAAAAGGAGAAGTTACAACGGACACAACAGAAATACAAAGGATCATAAGAGACTACTACAAGCAACTATATGCTGAAGCATGGTCGACCTGGAAGAAATGGACAACTTCATAGAAAGGTACAACCTTCCAAGATTGAACCAGGAAGAAACAGAAAATATGAACAGACAAATCACAAGTAATGAAATTGAAACTGTGATCAAAAATCTTCCAACAATCAGAAGTCCAGGACCAGATAGCTTCACAGGTGAATTCGATCAAATGCTTAGAGAAGAGCCAACACCTATCCTTCTCAAACTCTTCCAAAAATTTGCAGAGAAAGAAACACTCCCAAACTCATTCTATGAGGTCCCCATCACCCTGATACCAAAACCAGACAGATTGGAAGAATCAATATTGTGAAAATGACTATACTACCCAAAACAACCTACAGGTTCAATGCAATCCCTATCAAATTTCCAATGGCATTTTTCACAGAATTAGAACAAAAAATTTTATAATTTGTATGAAAACACAGAACACCCCTAATAGCCAAAGTAATCCTGAGAAAGAAAAACGGAGCTGGAGGAATCAGGCTCCCTGACTTCAGGCTATACTACAAAGCTACAGCCATCAAAACAGTACGATACTGGCTCAAAAACAGACATATAGATCAGTGGAACAGGATAGAAACCCTAGAGGTAAACCCACACACTTATGGTCACCTAATCTATGACAAAGGAGGCAAGAATATACAACAGAGAAAAGACAGTCTCTTCAATAAGTGGTGCTGGGAAAACTGGACAGCTATATGTAAAAGAATGAAATTAGAACACTCCCTAACACCATACACAAAAATAAACTCCAAATGGATTAAAGACCTAAATGTAAGGCCGGAAACCATAAAACTCTTAGAGGAAAACATAGGCAGAACACTTTCTGACATAAATTACAGCAAGATATTTTGACCCACTTCCTAGAGTAAAGAAAATAAAAACAAAAATAAACAAATGGAACCTAATTAAACTTAAAAGCTTTTGCACAACAAAGGAAACAGCAAACAAAACAAAAAAACAACCCTCAGAAAGGGAGAAAATACTTGCAAACGAAGCAACTGACAAGGAATTAATCTCCAAAATATACTAACAGCTCATGCAGCTTAATTAAAAAAAAAAATCAAAAAATAGGCGGAAGATCTAACTAGACATTTCTCCAAAGAAGACATACAGATGGTTAATAAGCACATGAAAAGATGCTCAACATCACTAATTATTAGAGAAATGCAAGTCAAAACTACAATGAGCTATCACTTCACACCGGTCAGAATGGCCATCATCAAAAAGTCTACAAATAACAAATGCTGGAGAGGGTGTGGAGAAAAGGGAACCCTACTAGATTGTTGGTGGGAATGTAAATTGGTACAGCTATTATGGAGAACAGTATGGAGGTTCCTTAAAAAACTAAAAATAGAGCTACCATATGATCCTGCAATCCCACTCCTGGGCATATGTCCAGAGAAAACATAATTTGAAAAGTTATATGCAACCCAATGTTCACTGCAGCACTATTTACAATAGCCAAGACATGGAAGCAAGCTAAATGTTCATCGACAGAGGAATGGATAAAGAAGATGTGGTGCAAGTATACAATGGAATATTACTCAGCCATAAAAAGAATGAAATAATGCCATTTGCAGCAGCATGGATGGACCTAGAGATTATCATACTAAGTGAAGTAAGCCAGACAGATAAAGACAAATATATATATCACTTATATGTGGAATCTTCAAGAATGGTACAAATGAACTTATTTACAAAACAGAAACAGACTCACAGACTTAGAAAACAAACTTATGGTTGCCAAAGGGGAAAGGTGCTGGGGAGAGATAAATTAGGAGTTTGGGATTAACACATACACTACTATATGTAAGATAGATAATCAACAAGAACCTACTGCATAGCACAGGGAACTCTAGTCAACATTCTGTAATATCCTCTATGGGAAAAGAATCTGAAAAAGAATAGATATATGTTTATAATGGATTCACTTTGCTGTACACCTGAATCTAACACATCATTGTAGATAAACTATAATATAAAAGTTAAATTTAAA